>NW_027464271.1:81500-174517 GCF_050947455.1 Rhinoderma darwinii
ATAATGATGAGAGTATTCCTCCTGTTATATGTTATTATAGAGGAGATTATTACCCATCATCCTCATCCTGTATAATAATAATAATAATCTCTTATATAATAATATACAGGAGACACTCCCAGCAGAGCCTCTATAGTAATAATAATAATAATGATGAGAGTGCTCCCCCTGTTATATGTTATTATAGAGGAGATTATTACCCATCATCCTCATCCTGTATAATAATAATAATAATCTCTTATATAATAATATACAGGAGACACTCCCAGCAGATCCTCTATAGTAATAATAATAATAATGATGAGAGTATTCCCCCTGTTATATGTTATTATAGAGGAGATTATTACCCATCATCCTCATCCTGTATAATAATAATAATAATCTCTTATATAATAATATACAGGAGACACTCCCAGCAGAGCCTCTATAGTAATAATAATAATAATGATGAGAGTATTCCTCCTGTTATATGTTATTATAGAGGAGATTATTACCCATCATCCTCATCCTGTATAATAATAATAATAATCTCTTATATAATAATATACAGGAGACACTCCCAGCAGATCCTCTATAGTAATAATAATAATAATGATGAGAGTATTCCTCCTGTTATATGTTATTATAGAGGAGATTATTACCCATCATCCTCATCCTGTATAATAATAATAATAATCTCTTATATAATAATATACAGGAGACACTCCCAGCAGATCCTCTATAGTAATAATAATAATAATGATGGGAGTATTCCTCCTGTTATATGTTATTATAGAGGAGATTATTACCCATCATCCTCATCCTGTATAATAATAATAATAATCTCTTATATAATAATATACAGGAGACACTCCCAGCAGATCCTCTATAGTAATAATAATAATAATGATGAGAGTATTCCCCCTGTTATATGTTATTATAGAGGAGATTATTACCCATCATCCTCATCCTGTATAATAATAATAATAATCTCTTATATAATAATATACAGGAGACACTCCCAGCAGATCCTCTATAGTAATAATAATAATAATGATGAGAGTGCTCCTCCTGTTATATGTTATTATAGAGGAGATTATTACCCATCATCCTCATCCTGTATAATAATAATAATAATCTCTTATATAATAATATACAGGAGACACTCCCAGCAGAGCCTCTATAGTAATAATAATAATAATGATGAGAGTATTCCTCCTGTTATATGTTATTATAGAGGAGATTATTACCCATCATCCTCATCCTGTATAATAATAATAATCTCTTATATAATAATATACAGGAGACACTCCCAGCAGATCCTCTATAGTAATAATAATAATAATGATGAGAGTATTCCTCCTGTTATATGTTATTATAGAGGAGATTATTACCCATCATCCTCATCCTGTATAATAATAATAATAATCTCTTATATAATAATATACAGGAGACACTCCCAGCAGAGCCTCTATAGTAATAATAATAATAATGATGAGAGTATTCCTCCTGTTATATGTTATTATAGAGGAGATTATTACCCATCATCCTCATCCTGTATAATAATAATAATAATCTCTTATATAATAATATACAGGAGACACTCCCAGCAGAGCCTCTATAGTAATAATAATAATAATGATGAGAGTATTCCTCCTGTTATATGTTATTATAGAGGAGATTATTACCCATCATCCTCATCCTGTATAATAATAATAATAATCTCTTATATAATAATATACAGGAGACACTCCCAGCAGATCCTCTATAGTAATAATAATAATAATGATGAGAGTGCTCCTCCTGTTATATGTTATTATAGAGGAGATTATTACCCATCATCCTCATCCTGTATAATAATAATAATAATCTCTTATATAATAATATACAGGAGACACTCCCAGCAGAGCCTCTATAGTAATAATAATAATAATGATGAGAGTGCTCCTCCTGTTATATGTTATTATAGAGGAGATTATTACCCATCATCCTCATCCTGTATAATAATAATAATAATCTCTTATATAATAATATACAGGAGACACTCCCAGCAGAGCCTCTATAGTAATAATAATAATAATGATGAGAGTGCTCCTCCTGTTATATGTTATTATAGAGGAGATTATTACCCATCATCCTCATCCTGTATAATAATAATAATCTCTTATATAATAATATACAGGAGACACTCCCAGCAGATCCTCTATAGTAATAATAATAATAATGATGAGAGTATTCCTCCTGTTATATGTTATTATAGAGGAGATTATTACCCATCATCCTCATCCTGTATAATAATAATAATAATCTCTTATATAATAATATACAGGAGACACTCCCAGCAGATCCTCTATAGTAATAATAATAATAATGATGAGAGTATTCCTCCTGTTATATGTTATTATAGAGGAGATTATTACCCATCATCCTCATCCTGTATAATAATAATAATCTCTTATATAATAATATACAGGAGACACTCCCAGCAGAGCCTCTATAGTAATAATAATAATAATGATGAGAGTACTCCTCCTGTTATATGTTATTATAGAGGAGATTATTACCCATCATCCTCATCCTGTATAATAATAATAATCTCTTATATAATAATATACAGGAGACACTCCCAGCAGATCCTCTATAGTAATAATAATAATAATGATGGGAGTGCTCCTCCTGTTATATGTTATTATAGAGGAGATTATTACCCATCATCCTCATCCTGTATAATAATAATAATCTCTTATATAATAATATACAGGAGACACTCCCAGCAGATCCTCTATAGTAATAATAATAATAATGATGAGAGTGTTCCTCCTGTTATATGTTATTATAGAGGAGATTATTACCCATCATCCTCATCCTGTATAATAATAATAATAATCTCTTATATAATAATATACAGGAGACACTCCCAGCAGATCCTCTATAGTAATAATAATAATAATGATGAGAGTATTCCTCCTGTTATATGTTATTATAGAGGAGATTATTACCCATCATCCTCATCCTGTATAATAATAATAATAATCTCTTATATAATAATATACAGGAGACACTCCCAGCAGAGCCTCTATAGTAATAATAATAATAATGATGAGAGTATTCCTCCTGTTATATGTTATTATAGAGGAGATTATTACCCATCATCCTCATCCTGTATAATAATAATAATAATCTCTTATATAATAATATACAGGAGACACTCCCAGCAGATCCTCTATAGTAATAATAATAATAATGATGAGAGTGCTCCTCCTGTTATATGTTATTATAGAGGAGATTATTACCCATCATCCTCATCCTGTATAATAATAATAATAATCTCTTATATAATAATATACAGGAGACACTCCCAGCAGATCCTCTATAGTAATAATAATAATAATGATGGGAGTATTCCTCCTGTTATATGTTATTATAGAGGAGATTATTACCCATCATCCTCATCCTGTATAATAATAATAATAATCTCTTATATAATAATATACAGGAGACACTCCCAGCAGATCCTCTATAGTAATAATAATAATAATGATGAGAGTATTCCTCCTGTTATATGTTATTATAGAGGAGATTATTACCCATCATCCTCATCCTGTATAATAATAATAATCTCTTATATAATAATATACAGGAGACACTCCCAGCAGATCCTCTATAGTAATAATAATAATAATGATGGGAGTATTCCCCTGTTATATGTTATTATAGAGGAGATTATTACCCATCATCCTCATCCTGTATAATAATAATAATAATCTCTTATATAATAATATACAGGAGACACTCCCAGCAGATCCTCTATAGTAGTAATAATAATAATAATGATGAGAGTATTCCTCCTGTTATATGTTATTATAGAGGAGATTATTACCCATCATCCTCATCCTGTATAATAATAATAATAATCTCTTATATAATAATATACAGGAGACACTCCCAGCAGATCCTCTATAGTAATAATAATAATAATGATGAGAGTATTCCTCCTGTTATATGTTATTATAGAGGAGATTATTACCCATCATCCTCATCCTGTATAATAATAATAATAATCTCTTATATAATAATATACAGGAGACACTCCCAGCAGATCCTCTATAGTAATAATAATAATAATGATGAGAGTATTCCTCCTGTTATATGTTATTATAGAGGAGATTATTACCCATCATCCTCATCCTGTATAATAATAATAATCTCTTATATAATAATATACAGGAGACACCCCCAGCAGATCCTCTATAGTAATAATAATAATAATGATGAGAGTATTCCTCCTGTTATATGTTATTATAGAGGAGATTATTACCCATCATCCTCATCCTGTATAATAATAATAATCTCTTATATAATAATATACAGGAGACACTCCCAGCAGAGCCTCTATAGTAATAATAATAATAATGATGAGAGTATTCCTCCTGTTATATGTTATTATAGAGGAGATTATTACCCATCATCCTCATCCTGTATAATAATAATAATAATCTCTTATATAATAATATACAGGAGACACTCCCAGCAGATCCTCTATAGTAATAATAATAATAATGATGAGAGTACTCCTCCTGTTATATGTTATTATAGAGGAGATTATTACCCATCATCCTCATCCTGTATAATAATAATAATAATCTCTTATATAATAATATACAGGAGACACTCCCAGCAGAGCCTCTATAGTAATAATAATAATAATGATGGGAGTACTCCTCCTGTTATATGTTATTATAGAGGAGATTATTACCCATCATCCTCATCCTGTATAATAATAATAATAATAATCTCTTATATAATAATATACAGGAGACACTCCCAGCAGATCCTCTATAGTAATAATAATAATAATAATGATGAGAGTGCTCCTCCTGTTATATGTTATTATAGAGGAGATTATTACCCATCATCCTCATCCTGTATAATAATAATAATCTCTTATATAATAATATACAGGAGACACTCCCAGCAGAGCCTCTATAGTAATAATAATAATAATGATGAGAGTGCTCCCCCTGTTATATGTTATTATAGAGGAGATTATTACCCATCATCCTCATCCTGTATAATAATAATCTCTTATATAATAATATACAGGAGACACTCCCAGCAGATCCTCTATAGTAATAATAATAATAATGATGAGAGTGCTCCTCCTGTTATATGTTATTATAGAGGAGATTATTACCCATCATCCTCATCCTGTATAATAATAATAATAATCTCTTATATAATAATATACAGGAGACACTCCCAGCAGAGCCTCTATAGTAATAATAATAATAATGATGGGAGTACTCCTCCTGTTATATGTTATTATAGAGGAGATTATTACCCATCATCCTCATCCTGTATAATAATAATAATAATAATCTCTTATATAATAATATACAGGAGACACTCCCAGCAGATCCTCTATAGTAATAATAATAATAATGATGGGAGTGCTCCTCCTGTTATATGTTATTATAGAGGAGATTATTACCCATCATCCTCATCCTGTATAATAATAATAATAATCTCTTATATAATAATATACAGGAGACACTCCCAGCAGATCCTCTATAGTAATAATAATAATAATGATGAGAGTATTCCCCCTGTTATATGTTATTATAGAGGAGATTATTACCCATCATCCTCATCCTGTATAATAATAATAATAATCTCTTATATAATAATATACAGGAGACACTCCCAGCAGATCCTCTATAGTAATAATAATAATAATGATGAGAGTATTCCCCCTGTTATATGTTATTATAGAGGAGATTATTACCCATCATCCTCATCCTGTATAATAATAATAATCTCTTATATAATAATATACAGGAGACACTCCCAGCAGATCCTCTATAGTAATAATAATAATAATGATGAGAGTATTCCCCCTGTTATATGTTATTATAGAGGAGATTATTACCCATCATCCTCATCCTGTATAATAATAATAATAATCTCTTATATAATAATATACAGGAGACACTCCCAGCAGATCCTCTATAGTAATAATAATAATAATGATGAGAGTATTCCTCCTGTTATATGTTATTATAGAGGAGATTATTACCCATCATCCTCATCCTGTATAATAATAATAATAATCTCTTATATAATAATATACAGGAGACACTCCCAGCAGAGCCTCTATAGTAATAATAATAATAATGATGAGAGTATTCCCCCTGTTATATGTTATTATAGAGGAGATTATTACCCATCATCCTCATCCTGTATAATAATAATAATCTCTTATATAATAATATACAGGAGACACTCCCAGCAGATCCTCTATAGTAATAATAATAATAATGATGAGAGTATTCCCCCTGTTATATGTTATTATAGAGGAGATTATTACCCATCATCCTCATCCTGTATAATAATAATAATCTCTTATATAATAATATACAGGAGACACTCCCAGCAGATCCTCTATAGTAATAATAATAATAATGATGAGAGTGCTCCTCCTGTTATATGTTATTATAGAGGAGATTATTACCCATCATCCTCATCCTGTATAATAATAATAATCTCTTATATAATAATATACAGGAGACACTCCCAGCAGAGCCTCTATAGTAATAATAATAATAATGATGGGAGTGCTCCTCCTGTTATATGTTATTATAGAGGAGATTATTACCCATCATCCTCATCCTGTATAATAATAATAATAATCTCTTATATAATAATATACAGGAGACACTCCCAGCAGATCCTCTATAGTAATAATAATAATAATGATGAGAGTATTCCTCCTGTTATATGTTATTATAGAGGAGATTATTACCCATCATCCTCATCCTGTATAATAATAATAATCTCTTATATAATAATATACAGGAGACACTCCCAGCAGATCCTCTATAGTAATAATAATAATAATGATGGGAGTATTCCTCCTGTTATATGTTATTATAGAGGAGATTATTACCCATCATCCTCATCCTGTATAATAATAATAATCTCTTATATAATAATATACAGGAGACACTCCCAGCAGAGCCTCTATAGTAATAATAATAATAATGATGAGAGTACTCCTCCTGTTATATGTTATTATAGAGGAGATTATTACCCATCATCCTCATCCTGTATAATAATAATAATAATCTCTTATATAATAATATACAGGAGACACTCCCAGCAGATCCTCTATAGTAATAATAATAATAATGATGAGAGTATTCCTCCTGTTATATGTTATTATAGAGGAGATTATTACCCATCATCCTCATCCTGTATAATAATAATAATAATCTCTTATATAATAATATACAGGAGACACTCCCAGCAGAGCCTCTATAGTAATAATAATAATAATGATGGGAGTGCTCCTCCTGTTATATGTTATTATAGAGGAGATTATTACCCATCATCCTCATCCTGTATAATAATAATAATAATCTCTTATATAATAATATACAGGAGACACTCCCAGCAGATCCTCTATAGTAATAATAATAATAATGATGAGAGTATTCCTCCTGTTATATGTTATTATAGAGGAGATTATTACCCATCATCCTCATCCTGTATAATAATAATAATAATCTCTTATATAATAATATACAGGAGACACTCCCAGCAGAGCCTCTATAGTAATAATAATAATAATGATGAGAGTATTCCTCCTGTTATATGTTATTATAGAGGAGATTATTACCCATCATCCTCATCCTGTATAATAATAATAATAATCTCTTATATAATAATATACAGGAGACACTCCCAGCAGAGCCTCTATAGTAATAATAATAATAATGATGAGAGTATTCCCCCTGTTATATGTTATTATAGAGGAGATTATTACCCATCATCCTCATCCTGTATAATAATAATAATAATCTCTTATATAATAATATACAGGAGACACTCCCAGCAGATCCTCTATAGTAATAATAATAATAATGATGGGAGTACTCCTCCTGTTATATGTTATTATAGAGGAGATTATTACCCATCATCCTCATCCTGTATAATAATAATAATAATCTCTTATATAATAATATACAGGAGACACTCCCAGCAGATCCTCTATAGTAATAATAATAATAATGATGAGAGTATTCCTCCTGTTATATGTTATTATAGAGGAGATTATTACCCATCATCCTCATCCTGTATAATAATAATAATCTCTTATATAATAATATACAGGAGACACTCCCAGCAGAGCCTCTATAGTAATAATAATAATAATGATGAGAGTATTCCCCCTGTTATATGTTATTATAGAGGAGATTATTACCCATCATCCTCATCCTGTATAATAATAATAATAATCTCTTATATAATAATATACAGGAGACACTCCCAGCAGAGCCTCTATAGTAATAATAATAATAATGATGAGAGTATTCCTCCTGTTATATGTTATTATAGAGGAGATTATTACCCATCATCCTCATCCTGTATAATAATAATCTCTTATATAATAATATACAGGAGACACTCCCAGCAGATCCTCTATAGTAATAATAATAATAATGATGAGAGTATTCCTCCTGTTATATGTTATTATAGAGGAGATTATTACCCATCATCCTCATCCTGTATAATAATAATAATAATAATCTCTTATATAATAATATACAGGAGACACTCCCAGCAGATCCTCTATAGTAATAATAATAATAATGATGAGAGTATTCCTCCTGTTATATGTTATTATAGAGGAGATTATTACCCATCATCCTCATCCTGTATAATAATAATCTCTTATATAATAATATACAGGAGACACTCCCAGCAGATCCTCTATAGTAATAATAATAATAATGATGAGAGTATTCCTCCTGTTATATGTTATTATAGAGGAGATTATTACCCATCATCCTCATCCTGTATAATAATAATAATAATCTCTTATATAATAATATACAGGAGACACTCCCAGCAGAGCCTCTATAGTAATAATAATAATAATGATGAGAGTATTCCTCCTGTTATATGTTATTATAGAGGAGATTATTACCCATCATCCTCATCCTGTATAATAATAATAATAATCTCTTATATAATAATATACAGGAGACACTCCCAGCAGATCCTCTATAGTAATAATAATAATAATGATGAGAGTGCTCCCCCTGTTATATGTTATTATAGAGGAGATTATTACCCATCATCCTCATCCTGTATAATAATAATAATCTCTTATATAATAATATACAGGAGACACTCCCAGCAGATCCTCTATAGTAATAATAATAATAATGATGAGAGTATTCCCCCTGTTATATGTTATTATAGAGGAGATTATTACCCATCATCCTCATCCTGTATAATAATAATAATAATCTCTTATATAATAATATACAGGAGACACTCCCAGCAGAGCCTCTATAGTAATAATAATAATAATGATGAGAGTATTCCCCCTGTTATATGTTATTATAGAGGAGATTATTACCCATCATCCTCATCCTGTATAATAATAATAATCTCTTATATAATAATATACAGGAGACACTCCCAGCAGAGCCTCTATAGTAATAATAATAATAATGATGAGAGTATTCCTCCTGTTATATGTTATTATAGAGGAGATTATTACCCATCATCCTCATCCTGTATAATAATAATAATAATCTCTTATATAATAATATACAGGAGACACTCCCAGCAGAGCCTCTATAGTAATAATAATAATAATGATGAGAGTACTCCTCCTGTTATATGTTATTATAGAGGAGATTATTACCCATCATCCTCATCCTGTATAATAATAATAATCTCTTATATAATAATATACAGGAGACACTCCCAGCAGATCCTCTATAGTAATAATAATAATAATGATGGGAGTATTCCTCCTGTTATATGTTATTATAGAGGAGATTATTACCCATCATCCTCATCCTGTATAATAATAATAATAATAATAATCTCTTATATAATAATATACAGGAGACACTCCCAGCAGATCCTCTATAGTAATAATAATAATAATGATGGGAGTATTCCTCCTGTTATATGTTATTATAGAGGAGATTATTACCCATCATCCTCATCCTGTATAATAATAATAATAATCTCTTATATAATAATATACAGGAGACACTCCCAGCAGATCCTCTATAGTAATAATAATAATAATGATGAGAGTGCTCCTCCTGTTATATGTTATTATAGAGGAGATTATTACCCATCATCCTCATCCTGTATAATAATAATAATAATCTCTTATATAATAATATACAGGAGACACTCCCAGCAGATCCTCTATAGTAATAATAATAATAATGATGGGAGTATTCCTCCTGTTATATGTTATTATAGAGGAGATTATTACCCATCATCCTCATCCTGTATAATAATAATAATAATCTCTTATATAATAATATACAGGAGACACTCCCAGCAGATCCTCTATAGTAATAATAATAATAATGATGAGAGTACTCCTCCTGTTATATGTTATTATAGAGGAGATTATTACCCATCATCCTCATCCTGTATAATAATAATAATAATCTCTTATATAATAATATACAGGAGACACTCCCAGCAGAGCCTCTATAGTAATAATAATAATAATGATGAGAGTATTCCTCCTGTTATATGTTATTATAGAGGAGATTATTACCCATCATCCTCATCCTGTATAATAATAATAATAATCTCTTATATAATAATATACAGGAGACACTCCCAGCAGATCCTCTATAGTAATAATAATAATAATGATGGGAGTGCTCCTCCTGTTATATGTTATTATAGAGGAGATTATTACCCATCATCCTCATCCTGTATAATAATAATAATAATCTCTTATATAATAATATACAGGAGACACTCCCAGCAGATCCTCTATAGTAATAATAATAATAATGATGAGAGTACTCCTCCTGTTATATGTTATTATAGAGGAGATTATTACCCATCATCCTCATCCTGTATAATAATAATAATAATCTCTTATATAATAATATACAGGAGACACTCCCAGCAGATCCTCTATAGTAATAATAATAATAATGATGAGAGTATTCCTCCTGTTATATGTTATTATAGAGGAGATTATTACCCATCATCCTCATCCTGTATAATAATAATAATCTCTTATATAATAATATACAGGAGACACTCCCAGCAGATCCTCTATAGTAGTAATAATAATAATGATGGGAGTATTCCTCCTGTTATATGTTATTATAGAGGAGATTATTACCCGTCATCCTCATCCTGTATAATAATAATAATAATCTCTTATATAATAATATACAGGAGACACTCCCAGCAGATCCTCTATAGTAATAATAATAATAATGATGAGAGTATTCCCCCTGTTATATGTTATTATAGAGGAGATTATTACCCATCATCCTCATCCTGTATAATAATAATAATAATCTCTTATATAATAATATACAGGAGACACTCCCAGCAGATCCTCTATAGTAATAATAATAATAATGATGAGAGTATTCCTCCTGTTATATGTTATTATAGAGGAGATTATTACCCATCATCCTCATCCTGTATAATAATAATAATAATCTCTTATATAATAATATACAGGAGACACTCCCAGCAGATCCTCTATAGTAATAATAATAATAATGATGAGAGTGCTCCTCCTGTTATATGTTATTATAGAGGAGATTATTACCCATCATCCTCATCCTGTATAATAATAATAATCTCTTATATAATAATATACAGGAGACACTCCCAGCAGATCCTCTATAGTAATAATAATAATAATGATGAGAGTGCTCCTCCTGTTATATGTTATTATAGAGGAGATTATTACCCATCATCCTCATCCTGTATAATAATAATAATCTCTTATATAATAATATACAGGAGACACTCCCAGCAGATCCTCTATAGTAATAATAATAATAATGATGGGAGTATTCCTCCTGTTATATGTTATTATAGAGGAGATTATTACCCATCATCCTCATCCTGTATAATAATAATAATCTCTTATATAATAATATACAGGAGACACTCCCAGCAGATCCTCTATAGTAATAATAATAATAATGATGAGAGTGCTCCTCCTGTTATATGTTATTATAGAGGAGATTATTACCCATCATCCTCATCCTGTATAATAATAATAATCTCTTATATAATAATATACAGGAGACACTCCCAGCAGATCCTCTATAGTAATAATAATAATAATGATGGGAGTATTCCTCCTGTTATATGTTATTATAGAGGAGATTATTACCCATCATCCTCATCCTGTATAATAATAATAATCTCTTATATAATAATATACAGGAGACACTCCCAGCAGATCCTCTATAGTAATAATAATAATAATGATGAGAGTGCTCCTCCTGTTATATGTTATTATAGAGGAGATTATTACCCATCATCCTCATCCTGTATAATAATAATAATCTCTTATATAATAATATACAGGAGACACTCCCAGCAGATCCTCTATAGTAGTAATAATAATAATGATGGGAGTATTCCTCCTGTTATATGTTATTATAGAGGAGATTATTACCCGTCATCCTCATCCTGTATAATAATAATAATAATCTCTTATATAATAATATACAGGAGACACTCCCAGCAGATCCTCTATAGTAATAATAATAATAATGATGAGAGTATTCCCCCTGTTATATGTTATTATAGAGGAGATTATTACCCATCATCCTCATCCTGTATAATAATAATAATAATCTCTTATATAATAATATACAGGAGACACTCCCAGCAGATCCTCTATAGTAATAATAATAATAATGATGAGAGTATTCCTCCTGTTATATGTTATTATAGAGGAGATTATTACCCATCATCCTCATCCTGTATAATAATAATAATAATCTCTTATATAATAATATACAGGAGACACTCCCAGCAGATCCTCTATAGTAATAATAATAATAATGATGAGAGTGCTCCTCCTGTTATATGTTATTATAGAGGAGATTATTACCCATCATCCTCATCCTGTATAATAATAATAATCTCTTATATAATAATATACAGGAGACACTCCCAGCAGATCCTCTATAGTAATAATAATAATAATGATGAGAGTGCTCCTCCTGTTATATGTTATTATAGAGGAGATTATTACCCATCATCCTCATCCTGTATAATAATAATAATCTCTTATATAATAATATACAGGAGACACTCCCAGCAGATCCTCTATAGTAATAATAATAATAATGATGGGAGTATTCCTCCTGTTATATGTTATTATAGAGGAGATTATTACCCATCATCCTCATCCTGTATAATAATAATAATCTCTTATATAATAATATACAGGAGACACTCCCAGCAGATCCTCTATAGTAATAATAATAATAATGATGAGAGTGCTCCTCCTGTTATATGTTATTATAGAGGAGATTATTACCCATCATCCTCATCCTGTATAATAATAATAATCTCTTATATAATAATATACAGGAGACACTCCCAGCAGATCCTCTATAGTAATAATAATAATAATGATGAGAGTATTCCTCCTGTTATATGTTATTATAGAGGAGATTATTACCCATCATCCTCATCCTGTATAATAATAATAATAATCTCTTATATAATAATATACAGGAGACACTCCCAGCAGATCCTCTATAGTAATAATAATAATAATGATGAGAGTGCTCCTCCTGTTATATGTTATTATAGAGGAGATTATTACCCATCATCCTCATCCTGTATAATAATAATAATAATCTCTTATATAATAATATACAGGAGACACTCCCAGCAGAGCCTCTATAGTAATAATAATAATAATGATGAGAGTATTCCTCCTGTTATATGTTATTATAGAGGAGATTATTACCCATCATCCTCATCCTGTATAATAATAATCTCTTATATAATAATATACAGGAGACACTCCCAGCAGATCCTCTATAGTAATAATAATAATAATGATGAGAGTACTCCTCCTGTTATATGTTATTATAGAGGAGATTATTACCCATCATCCTCATCCTGTATAATAATAATAATAATAATCTCTTATATAATAATATACAGGAGACACTCCCAGCAGATCCTCTATAGTAATAATAATAATAATGATGAGAGTATTCCCCCTGTTATATGTTATTATAGAGGAGATTATTACCCATCATCCTCATCCTGTATAATAATAATAATAATCTCTTATATAATAATATACAGGAGACACTCCCAGCAGATCCTCTATAGTAATAATAATAATAATGATGAGAGTATTCCCCCTGTTATATGTTATTATAGAGGAGATTATTACCCATCATCCTCATCCTGTATAATAATAATAATCTCTTATATAATAATATACAGGAGACACTCCCAGCAGAGCCTCTATAGTAATAATAATAATAATGATGAGAGTGCTCCTCCTGTTATATGTTATTATAGAGGAGATTATTACCCATCATCCTCATCCTGTATAATAATAATAATCTCTTATATAATAATATACAGGAGACACTCCCAGCAGATCCTCTATAGTAATAATAATAATAATGATGAGAGTATTCCTCCTGTTATATGTTATTATAGAGGAGATTATTACCCATCATCCTCATCCTGTATAATAATAATAATAATCTCTTATATAATAATATACAGGAGACACTCCCAGCAGATCCTCTATAGTAATAATAATAATAATGATGAGAGTGCTCCTCCTGTTATATGTTATTATAGAGGAGATTATTACCCATCATCCTCATCCTGTATAATAATAATAATAATCTCTTATATAATAATATACAGGAGACACTCCCAGCAGATCCTCTATAGTAATAATAATAATAATGATGAGAGTATTCCTCCTGTTATATGTTATTATAGAGGAGATTATTACCCATCATCCTCATCCTGTATAATAATAATAATAATCTCTTATATAATAATATACAGGAGACACTCCCAGCAGATCCTCTATAGTAATAATAATAATAATGATGAGAGTATTCCCCCTGTTATATGTTATTATAGAGGAGATTATTACCCATCATCCTCATCCTGTATAATAATAATAATCTCTTATATAATAATATACAGGAGACACTCCCAGCAGATCCTCTATAGTAATAATAATAATAATGATGAGAGTGCTCCTCCTGTTATATGTTATTATAGAGGAGATTATTACCCATCATCCTCATCCTGTATAATAATAATAATCTCTTATATAATAATATACAGGAGACACTCCCAGCAGATCCTCTATAGTAATAATAATAATAATGATGAGAGTATTCCCCCTGTTATATGTTATTATAGAGGAGATTATTACCCATCATCCTCATCCTGTATAATAATAATAATAATCTCTTATATAATAATATACAGGAGACACTCCCAGCAGAGCCTCTATAGTAATAATAATAATAATGATGAGAGTATTCCTCCTGTTATATGTTATTATAGAGGAGATTATTACCCATCATCCTCATCCTGTATAATAATAATAATAATCTCTTATATAATAATATACAGGAGACACTCCCAGCAGATCCTCTATAGTAATAATAATAATAATGATGAGAGTGCTCCTCCTGTTATATGTTATTATAGAGGAGATTATTACCCATCATCCTCATCCTGTATAATAATAATAATAATAATCTCTTATATAATAATATACAGGAGACACTCCCAGCAGATCCTCTATAGTAATAATAATAATAATGATGAGAGTATTCCTCCTGTTATATGTTATTATAGAGGAGATTATTACCCATCATCCTCATCCTGTATAATAATAATAATCTCTTATATAATAATATACAGGAGACACTCCCAGCAGATCCTCTATAGTAATAATAATAATAATGATGAGAGTATTCCTCCTGTTATATGTTATTATAGAGGAGATTATTACCCATCATCCTCATCCTGTATAATAATAATAATAATCTCTTATATAATAATATACAGGAGACACTCCCAGCAGATCCTCTATAGTAATAATAATAATAATGATGAGAGTATTCCCCCTGTTATATGTTATTATAGAGGAGATTATTACCCATCATCCTCATCCTGTATAATAATAATAATAATCTCTTATATAATAATATACAGGAGACACTCCCAGCAGATCCTCTATAGTAATAATAATAATAATGATGAGAGTATTCCTCCTGTTATATGTTATTATAGAGGAGATTATTACCCATCATCCTCATCCTGTATAATAATAATAATAATCTCTTATATAATAATATACAGGAGACACTCCCAGCAGAGCCTCTATAGTAATAATAATAATAATGATGAGAGTATTCCTCCTGTTATATGTTATTATAGAGGAGATTATTACCCATCATCCTCATCCTGTATAATAATAATAATAATCTCTTATATAATAATATACAGGAGACACTCCCAGCAGATCCTCTATAGTAATAATAATAATAATGATGAGAGTATTCCTCCTGTTATATGTTATTATAGAGGAGATTATTACCCATCATCCTCATCCTGTATAATAATAATAATAATCTCTTATATAATAATATACAGGAGACACTCCCAGCAGATCCTCTATAGTAATAATAATAATAATGATGGGAGTGCTCCTCCTGTTATATGTTATTATAGAGGAGATTATTACCCATCATCCTCATCCTGTATAATAATAATAATAATCTCTTATATAATAATATACAGGAGACACTCCCAGCAGATCCTCTATAGTAATAATAATAATAATGATGAGAGTATTCCTCCTGTTATATGTTATTATAGAGGAGATTATTACCCATCATCCTCATCCTGTATAATAATAATAATCTCTTATATAATAATATACAGGAGACACTCCCAGCAGATCCTCTATAGTAATAATAATAATAATAATGATGAGAGTACTCCTCCTGTTATATGTTATTATAGAGGAGATTATTACCCATCATCCTCATCCTGTATAATAATAATAATCTCTTATATAATAATATACAGGAGACACTCCCAGCAGAGCCTCTATAGTAATAATAATAATAATGATGAGAGTGCTCCCCCTGTTATATGTTATTATAGAGGAGATTATTACCCATCATCCTCATCCTGTATAATAATAATCTCTTATATAATAATATACAGGAGACACTCCCAGCAGATCCTCTATAGTAATAATAATAATAATGATGAGAGTGCTCCTCCTGTTATATGTTATTATAGAGGAGATTATTACCCATCATCCTCATCCTGTATAATAATAATAATAATCTCTTATATAATAATATACAGGAGACACTCCCAGCAGAGCCTCTATAGTAATAATAATAATAATGATGGGAGTACTCCTCCTGTTATATGTTATTATAGAGGAGATTATTACCCATCATCCTCATCCTGTATAATAATAATAATAATAATCTCTTATATAATAATATACAGGAGACACTCCCAGCAGATCCTCTATAGTAATAATAATAATAATGATGGGAGTGCTCCTCCTGTTATATGTTATTATAGAGGAGATTATTACCCATCATCCTCATCCTGTATAATAATAATAATAATCTCTTATATAATAATATACAGGAGACACTCCCAGCAGATCCTCTATAGTAATAATAATAATAATGATGAGAGTATTCCCCCTGTTATATGTTATTATAGAGGAGATTATTACCCATCATCCTCATCCTGTATAATAATAATAATAATCTCTTATATAATAATATACAGGAGACACTCCCAGCAGATCCTCTATAGTAATAATAATAATAATGATGAGAGTATTCCTCCTGTTATATGTTATTATAGAGGAGATTATTACCCATCATCCTCATCCTGTATAATAATAATAATCTCTTATATAATAATATACAGGAGACACTCCCAGCAGAGCCTCTATAGTAATAATAATAATAATGATGAGAGTATTCCCCCTGTTATATGTTATTATAGAGGAGATTATTACCCATCATCCTCATCCTGTATAATAATAATAATCTCTTATATAATAATATACAGGAGACACTCCCAGCAGATCCTCTATAGTAATAATAATAATAATGATGAGAGTATTCCCCCTGTTATATGTTATTATAGAGGAGATTATTACCCATCATCCTCATCCTGTATAATAATAATAATAATCTCTTATATAATAATATACAGGAGACACTCCCAGCAGATCCTCTATAGTAATAATAATAATAATGATGAGAGTATTCCTCCTGTTATATGTTATTATAGAGGAGATTATTACCCATCATCCTCATCCTGTATAATAATAATAATAATCTCTTATATAATAATATACAGGAGACACTCCCAGCAGAGCCTCTATAGTAATAATAATAATAATGATGGGAGTGCTCCTCCTGTTATATGTTATTATAGAGGAGATTATTACCCATCATCCTCATCCTGTATAATAATAATAATAATCTCTTATATAATAATATACAGGAGACACTCCCAGCAGATCCTCTATAGTAATAATAATAATAATGATGAGAGTGCTCCTCCTGTTATATGTTATTATAGAGGAGATTATTACCCATCATCCTCATCCTGTATAATAATAATAATAATCTCTTATATAATAATATACAGGAGACACTCCCAGCAGATCCTCTATAGTAATAATAATAATAATGATGAGAGTGCTCCTCCTGTTATATGTTATTATAGAGGAGATTATTACCCATCATCCTCATCCTGTATAATAATAATCTCTTATATAATAATATACAGGAGACACTCCCAGCAGATCCTCTATAGTAATAATAATAATAATGATGAGAGTATTCCTCCTGTTATATGTTATTATAGAGGAGATTATTACCCATCATCCTCATCCTGTATAATAATAATAATCTCTTATATAATAATATACAGGAGACACTCCCAGCAGATCCTCTATAGTAATAATAATAATAATGATGAGAGTGCTCCTCCTGTTATATGTTATTATAGAGGAGATTATTACCCATCATCCTCATCCTGTATAATAATAATAATAATCTCTTATATAATAATATACAGGAGACACTCCCAGCAGAGCCTCTATAGTAATAATAATAATAATGATGAGAGTATTCCCCCTGTTATATGTTATTATAGAGGAGATTATTACCCATCATCCTCATCCTGTATAATAATAATAATAATCTCTTATATAATAATATACAGGAGACACTCCCAGCAGAGCCTCTATAGTAATAATAATAATAATGATGAGAGTATTCCTCCTGTTATATGTTATTATAGAGGAGATTATTACCCATCATCCTCATCCTGTATAATAATAATCTCTTATATAATAATATACAGGAGACACTCCCAGCAGAGCCTCTATAGTAATAATAATAATAATGATGAGAGTATTCCCCCTGTTATATGTTATTATAGAGGAGATTATTACCCATCATCCTCATCCTGTATAATAATAATAATAATCTCTTATATAATAATATACAGGAGACACTCCCAGCAGAGCCTCTATAGTAATAATAATAATAATGATGAGAGTATTCCTCCTGTTATATGTTATTATAGAGGAGATTATTACCCATCATCCTCATCCTGTATAATAATAATAATAATCTCTTATATAATAATATACAGGAGACACTCCCAGCAGATCCTCTATAGTAATAATAATAATAATGATGAGAGTATTCCTCCTGTTATATGTTATTATAGAGGAGATTATTACCCATCATCCTCATCCTGTATAATAATAATAATAATCTCTTATATAATAATATACAGGAGACACTCCCAGCAGAGCCTCTATAGTAATAATAATAATAATGATGAGAGTGTTCCTCCTGTTATATGTTATTATAGAGGAGATTATTACCCATCATCCTCATCCTGTATAATAATAATAATAATCTCTTATATAATAATATACAGGAGACACTCCCAGCAGAGCCTCTATAGTAATAATAATAATAATGATGAGAGTATTCCCCCTGTTATATGTTATTATAGAGGAGATTATTACCCATCATCCTCATCCTGTATAATAATAATAATAATCTCTTATATAATAATATACAGGAGACACTCCCAGCAGAGCCTCTATAGTAATAATAATAATAATGATGAGAGTATTCCTCCTGTTATATGTTATTATAGAGGAGATTATTACCCATCATCCTCATCCTGTATAATAATAATAATAATCTCTTATATAATAATATACAGGAGACACTCCCAGCAGATCCTCTATAGTAATAATAATAATAATGATGAGAGTATTCCTCCTGTTATATGTTATTATAGAGGAGATTATTACCCATCATCCTCATCCTGTATAATAATAATAATCTCTTATATAATAATATACAGGAGACACTCCCAGCAGAGCCTCTATAGTAATAATAATAATAATGATGAGAGTATTCCTCCTGTTATATGTTATTATAGAGGAGATTATTACCCATCATCCTCATCCTGTATAATAATAATAATAATCTCTTATATAATAATATACAGGAGACACTCCCAGCAGATCCTCTATAGTAATAATAATAATAATGATGAGAGTGCTCCTCCTGTTATATGTTATTATAGAGGAGATTATTACCCATCATCCTCATCCTGTATAATAATAATAATAATCTCTTATATAATAATATACAGGAGACACTCCCAGCAGATCCTCTATAGTAATAATAATAATAATGATGAGAGTGCTCCTCCTGTTATATGTTATTATAGAGGAGATTATTACCCATCATCCTCATCCTGTATAATAATAATAATAATCTCTATATAATAATATACAGGAGACACTCCCAGCAGATCCTCTATAGTAATAATAATAATAATGATGAGAGTACTCCTCCTGTTATATGTTATTATAGAGGAGATTATTACCCATCATCCTCATCCTGTATAATAATAATAATAATCTCTTATATAATAATATACAGGAGACACTCCCAGCAGAGCCTCTATAGTAATAATAATAATAATGATGAGAGTGCTCCTCCTGTTATATGTTATTATAGAGGAGATTATTACCCATCATCCTCATCCTGTATAATAATAATAATAATCTCTTATATAATAATATACAGGAGACACTCCCAGCAGAGCCTCTATAGTAATAATAATAATAATGATGAGAGTATTCCTCCTGTTATATGTTATTATAGAGGAGATTATTACCCATCATCCTCATCCTGTATAATAATAATAATAATCTCTTATATAATAATATACAGGAGACACTCCCAGCAGAGCCTCTATAGTAATAATAATAATAATGATGAGAGTATTCCCCTGTTATATGTTATTATAGAGGAGATTATTACCCATCATCCTCATCCTGTATAATAATAATAATCTCTTATATAATAATATACAGGAGACACTCCCAGCAGAGCCTCTATAGTAATAATAATAATAATGATGAGAGTATTCCTCCTGTTATATGTTATTATAGAGGAGATTATTACCCATCATCCTCATCCTGTATAATAATAATAATAATCTCTTATATAATAATATACAGGAGACACTCCCAGCAGATCCTCTATAGTAATAATAATAATAATGATGAGAGTGCTCCTCCTGTTATATGTTATTATAGAGGAGATTATTACCCATCATCCTCATCCTGTATAATAATAATAATAATCTCTTATATAATAATATACAGGAGACACTCCCAGCAGAGCCTCTATAGTAATAATAATAATAATGATGAGAGTATTCCTCCTGTTATATGTTATTATAGAGGAGATTATTACCCATCATCCTCATCCTGTATAATAATAATAATAATCTCTTATATAATAATATACAGGAGACACTCCCAGCAGATCCTCTATAGTAATAATAATAATAATGATGAGAGTATTCCTCCTGTTATATGTTATTATAGAGGAGATTATTACCCATCATCCTCATCCTGTATAATAATAATAATCTCTTATATAATAATATACAGGAGACACTCCCAGCAGATCCTCTATAGTAATAATAATAATAATGATGAGAGTATTCCTCCTGTTATATGTTATTATAGAGGAGATTATTACCCATCATCCTCATCCTGTATAATAATAATAATAATCTCTTATATAATAATATACAGGAGACACTCCCAGCAGAGCCTCTATAGTAATAATAATAATAATGATGAGAGTATTCCTCCTGTTATATGTTATTATAGAGGAGATTATTACCCATCATCCTCATCCTGTATAATAATAATAATAATCTCTTATATAATAATATACAGGAGACACTCCCAGCAGAGCCTCTATAGTAATAATAATAATAATGATGAGAGTGCTCCTCCTGTTATATGTTATTATAGAGGAGATTATTACCCATCATCCTCATCCTGTATAATAATAATAATAATCTCTTATATAATAATATACAGGAGACACTCCCAGCAGATCCTCTATAGTAATAATAATAATAATGATGGGAGTATTCCTCCTGTTATATGTTATTATAGAGGAGATTATTACCCATCATCCTCATCCTGTATAATAATAATAATAATCTCTTATATAATAATATACAGGAGACACTCCCAGCAGATCCTCTATAGTAATAATAATAATAATGATGAGAGTGCTCCTCCTGTTATATGTTATTATAGAGGAGATTATTACCCATCATCCTCATCCTGTATAATAATAATAATAATCTCTTATATAATAATATACAGGAGACACCCCCAGCAGATCCTCTATAGTAATAATAATAATAATGATGAGAGTATTCCTCCTGTTATATGTTATTATAGAGGAGATTATTACCCATCATCCTCATCCTGTATAATAATAATAATAATCTCTTATATAATAATATACAGGAGACACTCCCAGCAGATCCTCTATAGTAATAATAATAATAATGATGAGAGTGCTCCTCCTGTTATATGTTATTATAGAGGAGATTATTACCCATCATCCTCATCCTGTATAATAATAATAATAATCTCTTATATAATAATATACAGGAGACACTCCCAGCAGATCCTCTATAGTAATAATAATAATAATGATGAGAGTATTCCTCCTGTTATATGTTATTATAGAGGAGATTATTACCCATCATCCTCATCCTGTATAATAATAATAATCTCTTATATAATAATATACAGGAGACACTCCCAGCAGAGCCTCTATAGTAATAATAATAATAATGATGGGAGTATTCCTCCTGTTATATGTTATTATAGAGGAGATTATTACCCATCATCCTCATCCTGTATAATAATAATAATAATCTCTTATATAATAATATACAGGAGACACTCCCAGCAGATCCTCTATAGTAATAATAATAATAATGATGAGAGTATTCCTCCTGTTATATGTTATTATAGAGGAGATTATTACCCATCATCCTCATCCTGTATAATAATAATAATAATCTCTTATATAATAATATACAGGAGACACTCCCAGCAGAGCCTCTATAGTAATAATAATAATAATGATGGGAGTGCTCCTCCTGTTATATGTTATTATAGAGGAGATTATTACCCATCATCCTCATCCTGTATAATAATAATAATAATCTCTTATATAATAATATACAGGAGACACTCCCAGCAGAGCCTCTATAGTAATAATAATAATAATGATGAGAGTGCTCCTCCTGTTATATGTTATTATAGAGGAGATTATTACCCATCATCCTCATCCTGTATAATAATAATAATAATCTCTTATATAATAATATACAGGAGACACTCCCAGCAGATCCTCTATAGTAATAATAATAATAATGATGAGAGTATTCCTCCTGTTATATGTTATTATAGAGGAGATTATTACCCATCATCCTCATCCTGTATAATAATAATAATAATCTCTTATATAATAATATACAGGAGACACTCCCAGCAGATCCTCTATAGTAATAATAATAATAATGATGAGAGTGCTCCTCCTGTTATATGTTATTATAGAGGAGATTATTACCCATCATCCTCATCCTGTATAATAATAATAATAATCTCTTATATAATAATATACAGGAGACACTCCCAGCAGATCCTCTATAGTAATAATAATAATAATGATGAGAGTATTCCTCCTGTTATATGTTATTATAGAGGAGATTATTACCCATCATCCTCATCCTGTATAATAATAATAATCTCTTATATAATAATATACAGGAGACACTCCCAGCAGATCCTCTATAGTAATAATAATAATAATGATGAGAGTATTCCTCCTGTTATATGTTATTATAGAGGAGATTATTACCCATCATCCTCATCCTGTATAATAATAATAATAATAATCTCTTATATAATAATATACAGGAGACACCCCCAGCAGATCCTCTATAGTAATAATAATAATAATGATGAGAGTATTCCTCCTGTTATATGTTATTATAGAGGAGATTATTACCCATCATCCTCATCCTGTATAATAATAATAATAATCTCTTATATAATAATATACAGGAGACACTCCCAGCAGATCCTCTATAGTAATAATAATAATAATGATGAGAGTGCTCCTCCTGTTATATGTTATTATAGAGGAGATTATTACCCATCATCCTCATCCTGTATAATAATAATAATAATCTCTTATATAATAATATACAGGAGACACTCCCAGCAGATCCTCTATAGTAATAATAATAATAATGATGAGAGTACTCCTCCTGTTATATGTTATTATAGAGGAGATTATTACCCATCATCCTCATCCTGTATAATAATAATAATAATCTCTTATATAATAATATACAGGAGACACTCCCAGCAGAGCCTCTATAGTAATAATAATAATAATGATGGGAGTATTCCTCCTGTTATATGTTATTATAGAGGAGATTATTACCCATCATCCTCATCCTGTATAATAATAATAATAATATCTTATATAATAATATACAGGAGACACTCCCAGCAGATCCTCTATAGTAATAATAATAATAATGATGGGAGTGCTCCTCCTGTTATATGTTATTATAGAGGAGATTATTACCCATCATCCTCATCCTGTATAATAATAATAATAATCTCTTATATAATAATATACAGGAGACACTCCCAGCAGATCCTCTATAGTAATAATAATAATAATGATGGGAGTATTCCTCCTGTTATATGTTATTATAGAGGAGATTATTACCCATCATCCTCATCCTGTATAATAATAATAATAATCTCTTATATAATAATATACAGGAGACACTCCCAGCAGAGCCTCTATAGTAATAATAATAATAATGATGAGAGTACTCCTCCTGTTATATGTTATTATAGAGGAGATTATTACCCATCATCCTCATCCTGTATAATAATAATAATAATCTCTTATATAATAATATACAGGAGACACCCCCAGCAGATCCTCTATAGTAATAATAATAATAATGATGAGAGTATTCCTCCTGTTATATGTTATTATAGAGGAGATTATTACCCATCATCCTCATCCTGTATAATAATAATAATAATCTCTTATATAATAATATACAGGAGACACTCCCAGCAGATCCTCTATAGTAATAATAATAATAATGATGAGAGTGCTCCTCCTGTTATATGTTATTATAGAGGAGATTATTACCCATCATCCTCATCCTGTATAATAATAATAATAATCTCTTATATAATAATATACAGGAGACACTCCCAGCAGATCCTCTATAGTAATAATAATAATAATGATGGGAGTATTCCTCCTGTTATATGTTATTATAGAGGAGATTATTACCCATCATCCTCATCCTGTATAATAATAATAATAATCTCTTATATAATAATATACAGGAGACACTCCCAGCAGATCCTCTATAGTAATAATAATAATAATGATGAGAGTATTCCTCCTGTTATATGTTATTATAGAGGAGATTATTACCCATCATCCTCTCCTGTATAATAATAATAATCTCTTATATAATAATATACAGGAGACACTCCCAGCAGATCCTCTATAGTAATAATAATAATAATGATGAGAGTGCTCCTCCTGTTATATGTTATTATAGAGGAGATTATTACCCATCATCCTCATCCTGTATAATAATAATAATCTCTTATATAATAATATACAGGAGACACTCCCAGCAGAGCCTCTATAGTAATAATAATAATAATGATGAGAGTACTCCTCCTGTTATATGTTATTATAGAGGAGATTATTACCCATCATCCTCATCCTGTATAATAATAATAATAATCTCTTATATAATAATATACAGGAGACACTCCCAGCAGATCCTCTATAGTAATAATAATAATAATGATGGGAGTATTCCTCCTGTTATATGTTATTATAGAGGAGATTATTACCCATCATCCTCATCCTGTATAATAATAATAATAATCTCTTATATAATAATATACAGGAGACACTCCCAGCAGATCCTCTATAGTAATAATAATAATAATGATGAGAGTGCTCCTCCTGTTATATGTTATTATAGAGGAGATTATTACCCATCATCCTCATCCTGTATAATAATAATAATAATAATCTCTTATATAATAATATACAGGAGACACTCCCAGCAGATCCTCTATAGTAATAATAATAATAATGATGGGAGTATTCCTCCTGTTATATGTTATTATAGAGGAGATTATTACCCATCATCCTCATCCTGTATAATAATAATAATAATCTCTTATATAATAATATACAGGAGACACTCCCAGCAGATCCTCTATAGTAATAATAATAATAATGATGAGAGTATTCCTCCTGTTATATGTTATTATAGAGGAGATTATTACCCATCATCCTCATCCTGTATAATAATAATAATAATCTCTTATATAATAATATACAGGAGACACTCCCAGCAGATCCTCTATAGTAATAATAATAATAATGATGGGAGTATTCCCCCTGTTATATGTTATTATAGAGGAGATTATTACCCATCATCCTCATCCTGTATAATAATAATAATAATCTCTTATATAATAATATACAGGAGACACTCCCAGCAGATCCTCTATAGTAATAATAATAATAATAATGATGAGAGTATTCCTCCTGTTATATGTTATTATAGAGGAGATTATTACCCATCATCCTCATCCTGTATAATAATAATAATAATCTCTTATATAATAATATACAGGAGACACTCCCAGCAGATCCTCTATAGTAATAATAATAATAATAATGATGAGAGTATTCCTCCTGTTATATGTTATTATAGAGGAGATTATTACCCATCATCCTCATCCTGTATAATAATAATAATAATCTCTTATATAATAATATACAGGAGACACTCCCAGCAGATCCTCTATAGTAATAATAATAATAATGATGAGAGTATTCCTCCTGTTATATGTTATTATAGAGGAGATTATTACCCATCATCCTCATCCTGTATAATAATAATAATAATCTCTTATATAATAATATACAGGAGACACCCCCAGCAGAGCCTCTATAGTAATAATAATAATAATAATGATGAGAGTGCTCCTCCTGTTATATGTTATTATAGAGGAGATTATTACCCATCATCCTCATCCTGTATAATAATAATAATAATAATCTCTTATATAATAATATACAGGAGACACTCCCAGCAGATCCTCTATAGTAATAATAATAATAATGATGAGAGTGCTCCTCCTGTTATATGTTATTATAGAGGAGATTATTACCCATCATCCTCATCCTGTATAATAATAATAATAATCTCTTATATAATAATATACAGGAGACACCCCCAGCAGATCCTCTATAGTAATAATAATAATAATGATGGGAGTATTCCTCCTGTTATATGTTATTATAGAGGAGATTATTACCCATCATCCTCATCCTGTATAATAATAATAATAATCTCTTATATAATAATATACAGGAGACACTCCCAGCAGATCCTCTATAGTAATAATAATAATAATGATGAGAGTGCTCCTCCTGTTATATGTTATTATAGAGGAGATTATTACCCATCATCCTCATCCTGTATAATAATAATAATAATAATCTCTTATATAATAATATACAGGAGACACTCCCAGCAGATCCTCTATAGTAATAATAATAATAATGATGGGAGTATTCCTCCTGTTATATGTTATTATAGAGGAGATTATTACCCATCATCCTCATCCTGTATAATAATAATAATAATCTCTTATATAATAATATACAGGAGACACTCCCAGCAGATCCTCTATAGTAATAATAATAATAATGATGAGAGTGCTCCTCCTGTTATATGTTATTATAGAGGAGATTATTACCCATCATCCTCATCCTGTATAATAATAATAATAATAATAATGATGGGGGTTGTGACGAGTAGTGACAATGATGGGGGTTGAGACGAGTAATGACAATGATGGGGGTTACCTGCTGCAGCTAGGCAGGCGGCGGTGATGAGCGGGAGGGTGATGATCGCTCCCCCGGGGTCTCCGCTTCCTCCTCCCGGTCTCCTCATTGTTCTATCATCGGAGCCCGAGCGACCGATCTCTTCGCTGCAGCCGCATGACGTCACAGGGGGCGGGGACACGACCTGATTGGCTGCCGGCACTGACATCAATCTGATACATTGTATCCTCCGCTAATGTCACTGATACAATATACAATAACAGTGACATGAGCGGTGTATATAATGTATCAGTGACATGAGCGGTGTATATAATGTATCAGTGACATGAGAGGAGGATATAATGTATCAGTGACATGAGAGGTGTATATAATGTATCAGTGACATGAGAGGTGTATATAATGTATGAGTGACATGAGAGGTGTATATAATGTATCAGTGACATGAGAGGAGGATATAATGTATCAGTGACATGAGAGGTGGATATAATGTATCAGTGACATGAGAGGTGTATATAATGTATCAGTGACATGAGAGGAGGATATAATGTATCAGTGACAGGAGAGGAGGATATAATGTATCAGTGACAGGAGAGGAGGATATAATGTATCAGTGACAGGAGAGGAGGATATAATGTATCAGTGACATGAGAGGTGGATATAATGTATCAGTGACATGAGAGGAGGATATAATGTATCAGTGACATGAGAGGTGTATATAATGTATCAGTGACATGAGAGGTGTATATAATGTATCAGTGACATGAGAGGAGGATATAATGTATCAGTGACATGAGAGGTGTATATAATGTATCAGTGACATGAGAGGAGGATATAATGTATCAGTGACATGAGAGGTGTATATAATGTATCAGTGACATGAGAGGTGTATATAATGTATCAGTGACATGAGAGGAGGATATAATGTATCAGTGACATGAGAGGTGTATATAATGTATCAGTGACATGAGAGGTGGATATAATGTATCAGTGACATGAGAGGTGTATATAATGTATCAGTGACAGGAGAGGAGGATATAATGTATCAGTGACATGAGAGGAGGATATAATGTATCAGTGACATGAGAGGTGTATATAATGTATCAGTGACATGAGAGGAGGATATAATGTATCAGTGACAGGAGAGGTGTATATAATGTATCAGTGACATGAGAGGTGTATATAATGTATCAGTGACAGGAGAGGAGGATATAATGTATCAGTGACATGAGAGGTGTATATAATGTATCAGTGACATGAGAGGTGTATATAATGTATCAGTGACATGAGAGGAGGATATAATGTATCAGTGACATGAGAGGTGTATATAATGTATCAGTGACATGAGAGGTGTATATAATGTATCAGTGACATGAGAGGTGTATATAATGTATCAGTGACATGAGAGGAGGATATAATGTATCAGTGACATGAGAGGAGGATATAATGTATCAGTGACATGAGAGGTGTATATAATGTATCAGTGACATGAGAGGTGTATATAATGTATCAGTGACAGGAGAGCTGTATATAATGTATCAGTGACATGAGAGGTGTATATAATGTATCAGTGACATGAGAGGAGGATATAATGTATCAGTGACATGAGAGGTGGATATAATGTATCAGTGACATGAGAGGTGTATATAATGTATCAGTGACATGAGAGGTGGATATAATGTATCAGTGACATGAGAGGTGTATATAATGTATCAGTGACATGAGAGGTGTATATAATGTATCAGTGACATGAGCGGTGTATATAATGTATCAGTGACATGAGAGGTGGATATAATGTATCAGTGACATGAGAGGAGGATATAATGTATCAGTGACATGAGAGGAGGATATAATGTATCAGTGACATGAGAGGAGGATATAATGTATCAGTGACATGAGAGGTGGATATAATGTATCAGTGACAGGAGAGGAGGATATAATGTATCAGTGACATGAGCGGTGTATATAATGTATCAGTGACATGAGAGGTGTATATAATGTATCAGTGACAGGAGAGGTGGATATAATGTATCAGTGACATGAGAGGAGGATATAATGTATCAGTGACATGAGAGGTGTATATAATGTATCAGTGACATGAGAGGAGGATATAATGTATCAGTGACATGAGAGGTGTATATAATGTATCAGTGACATGAGAGGAGGATATAATGTATCAGTGACAGGAGAGGTGTATATAATGTATCAGTGACATGAGAGGAGGATATAATGTATCAGTGACATGAGAGGAGGATATAATGTATCAGTGACATGAGAGGAGGATATAATGTATCAGTGACATGAGAGGAGGATATAATGTATCAGTGACATGAGAGGAGGATATAATGTATCAGTGACATGAGAGGAGGATATAATGTATCAGTGACATGAGAGGAGGATATAATGTATCAGTGACATGAGAGGTGTATATAATGTATCAGTGACATGAGAGGTGTATATAATGTATCAGTGACAGGAGAGGAGGATATAATGTATCAGTGACATGAGAGGAGGATATAATGTATCAGTGACATGAGAGGAGGATATAATGTATCAGTGACATGAGAGGTGTATATAATGTATCAGTGAATGTATCAGTGACATGAGAGGAGGATATAATGTATCAGTGACATGAGCGGAGGATATAATGTATCAGTGACATGAGAGGAGGATATAATGTATCAGTGACAGGAGAGGTGTATATAATGTATCAGTGACATGAGAGGTGGATATAATGTATCAGTGACATGAGAGGTGTATATAATATATCAGTGACATGAGAGGTGTATATAATGTATCAGTGACATGAGAGGTGTATATAATGTATCAGTGACATGAGCGGAGGATATAATGTATCAGTGACATGAGCGGTGTATATAATGTATCAGTGACATGAGAGGAGGATATAATGTATCAGTGACATGAGAGGAGGATATAATGTATCAGTGACATGAGCGGTGTATATAATGTATCAGTGACATGAGAGGAGGATATAATGTATCAGTGACATGAGAGGTGGATATAATGTATCAGTGACATGAGAGGTGGATATAATGTATCAGTGACATGAGAGGTGTATATAATGTATCAGTGACATGAGAGGAGGATATAATGTATCAGTGACATGAGAGGAGGATATAATGTATCAGTGACATGAGAGGAGGATATAATGTATCAGTGACAGGAGCGGTGTATATAATGTATCAGTGACATGAGCGGTGTATATAATGTATCAGTGACATGAGAGGAGGATATAATGTATCAGTGACATGAGAGGTGTATATAATGTATCAGTGACAGGAGAGGTGTATATAATGTATCAGTGACATGAGAGGTGTATATAATGTATCAGTGACATGAGAGGAGGATATAATGTATCAGTGACATGAGAGGTGTATATAATGTATCAGTGACAGGAGGGGTGTATATAATGTATCAGTGACATGAGAGGTGTATATAATGTATCAGTGACATGAGAGGTGTATATAATGTATCAGTGACATGAGAGGAGGATATAATGTATCAGTGACATGAGAGGTGGATATAATATATCAGTGACATGAGCGGTGTATATAATATATCAGTGACATGAGAGGTGTATATAATGTATCAGTGACATGAGAGGTGTATATAATGTATCAGTGACATGAGAGGTGTATATAATGTATCAGTGACAGGAGAGGTGTATATAATGTATCAGTGACATGAGAGGTGGATATAATGTATCAGTGACATGAGCGGAGGATATAATGTATCAGTGACATGAGAGGTGTATATAATGTATCAGTGACATGAGAGGTGTATATAATGTATCAGTGACATGAGAGGTGTATATAATGTATCAGTGACATGAGTGGAGGATATAATGTATCAGTGACATGAGAGGTGTATATAATGTATCAGTGACATGAGAGGTGGATATAATGTATCAGTGACATGAGAGGAGGATATAATGTATCAGTGACAAGAGAGGAGGATATAATGTATCAGTGACATGAGAGGAGGATATAATGTATCAGTGACATGAGAGGTGTATATAATGTATCAGTGACATGAGAGGAGGATATAATGTATCAGTGACAGGAGAGGAGGATATAATGTATCAGTGACATGAGAGGAGGATATAATGTATCAGTGACATGAGCGGTGTATATAATGTATCAGTGACATGAGCGGTGTATATAATGTATCAGTGACATGAGAGGAGGATATAATGTATCAGTGACATGAGAGGTGTATATAATGTATCAGTGACATGAGAGGTGTATATAATGTATCAGTGACAGGAGAGGAGGATATAATGTATCAGTGACATGAGAGGTGTATATAATGTATCAGTGACATGAGAGGAGGAAATAATGTATCAGTGACATGAGAGGAGGATATAATGTATCAGTGACATGAGAGGAGGATATAATGTATCAGTGACATGAGAGGAGGATATAATGTATCAGTGACATGAGAGGAGGATATAATGTATCAGTGACATGAGAGGAGGATATAATGTATCAGTGACATGAGAGGAGGATATAATATATCAGTGACATGAGAGGAGGATATAATGTATCAGTGACATGAGAGGAGGATATAATGTATCAGTGACATGAGAGGAGGATATAATGTATCAGTGACATGAGAGGTGGATATAATGTATCAGTGACAGGAGAGGTGTATATAATGTATCAGTGACATGAGAGGAGGATATAATGTATCAGTGACATGAGAGGAGGATATAATGTATCAGTGACATGAGAGGAGGATATAATGTATCAGTGACAGGAGAGGTGTATATAATGTATCAGTGACATGAGAGGAGGATATAATGTATCAGTGACATGAGAGGAGGATATAATGTATCAGTGACATGAGAGGAGGATATAATGTATCAGTGACATGAGAGGTGTATATAATGTATCAGTGACATGAGAGGAGGATATAATGTATCAGTGACATGAGAGGAGGATATAATGTATCAGTGACATGAGAGGAGGATATAATGTATCAGTGACATGAGAGGAGGATATAATGTATCAGTGACATGAGAGGAGGATATAATATATCAGTGACATGAGAGGAGGATATAATGTATCAGTGACATGAGAGGAGGATATAATGTATCAGTGACATGAGAGGAGGATATAATGTATCAGTGACATGAGAGGTGGATATAATGTATCAGTGACAGGAGAGGTGTATATAATGTATCAGTGACATGAGAGGAGGATATAATGTATCAGTGACATGAGAGGTGGATATAATGTATCAGTGACATGAGAGGTGGATATAATATATCAGTGACATGAGCGGTGTATATAATATATCAGTGACATGAGAGGTGGATATAATGTATCAGTGACAGGAGAGGAGGATATAATGTATCAGTGACATGAGAGGTGGATATAATGTATCAGTGACATGAGAGGAGGATATAATGTATCAGTGACATGAGCGGAGCATATAATGTATCAGTGACATGAGAGGAGTATATAATGTATCAGTGACATGAGCGGTGTATATAATATATCAGTGACATGAGAGGAGGATATAATGTATCAGTGACATGAGCGGAGCATATAATGTATCAGTGACATGAGAGGAGGATATAATGTATCAGTGACATGAGAGGTGTATATAATGTATCAGTGACAGGAGAGGTGTATATAATGTATCAGTGACATGAGAGGAGGATATTATGTATCAGTGACATGAGAGGAGGATATAATGTATCAGTGACATGAGAGGAGGATATAATGTATCAGTGACATGAGAGGTGTATATAATGTATCAGTGACATGAGAGGAGGATATAATGTATCAGTGACAGGAGAGGAGGATATAATGTATCAGTGACATGAGAGGAGGATATAATGTATCAGTGACATGAGAGGTGGATATAATGTATCAGTGACATGAGAGGAGGATATAATGTATCAGTGACATGAGAGGAGGATATAATGTATCAGTGACATGAGAGGAGGATATAATGTATCAGTGACAGGAGAGCTGTATATAATGTATCAGTGACATGAGAGGTGGATATAATGTATCAGTGACATGAGAGGTGTATATAATGTATCAGTGACATATGAGGTGTATATAATGTATCAGTGACAGGAGAGGTGTATATAATGTATCAGTGACAGGAGCGGTGGATATAATGTATCAGTGACAGGAGAGGTGTATATAATGTATCAGTGACATGAGAGGTGGATATAATGTATCAGTGACATGAGAGGTGTATATAATGTATCAGTGACATATGAGGTGTATATAATGTATCAGTGACATGAGAGGTGTATATAATGTATCAGTGACATGAGAGGAGGATATAATGTATCTGTGACATGAGAGGTGTATATAATGTATCAGTGACATGAGAGGAGGATATAATGTATCAGTGACATGAGAGGAGGATATAATGTATCAGTGACATGATAGGAGGATATAATGTATCAGTGACATGAGAGGAGGAAATAATGTATCAGTGACATGAGAGGTGTATATAATGTATCAGTGACAGGAGCGGTGGATATAATGTATCAGTGACAGGAGAGGAGGATATAATGTATCAGTGACATGAGAGGAGGATATAATGTATCAGTGACAGGAGAGGTGTATATAATGTATCAGTGACATGAGAGGTGGATATAATGTATCAGTGACATGAGAGGTGTATATAATGTATCAGTGACATGAGAGGTGTATATAATGTATCAGTGACAGGAGAGGTGTATATAATGTATCAGTGACATGAGCGGAGGATATAATGTATCAGTGACATGAGAGGTGTATATAATGTATCAGTGACATGAGAGGTGTATATAATGTATCAGTGACATGAGAGGAGGATATAATGTATCAGTGACATGAGAGGTGTATATAATGTATCAGTGACATGAGAGGTGTATATAATGTATCAGTGACATGAGAGGTGTATATAATGTATCAGTGACAGGAGAGGTGTATATTATGTATCAGTGACATGAGAGGAGGATATAATGTATCAGTGACATGAGAGGTGTATATAATGTATCAGTGACATGAGAGGTGTATATAATGTATCAGTGACATGAGAGGAGGATATAATGTATCAGTGACAGGAGAGGTGTATATAATGTATCAGTGACATGAGAGGATGATATAATGTATCAGTGACATGAGAGGAGGATATAATGTATCAGTGACAGGAGAGGAGGATATAATGTATCAGTGACAGGAGAGGAGGATATAATGTATCAGTGACATGAGAGGATGATATAATGTATCAGTGACATGAGAGGAGGATATAATGTATCAGTGACATGAGAGGTGTATATAATGTATCAGTGACAGGAGAGGAGGATATAATGTATCAGTGACATGAGAGGAGGATATAATGTATCAGTGACATGAGAGGAGGATATAATGTATCAGTGACATGAGAGGTGTATATAATGTATCAGTGACATGAGAGGTGTATATAATGTATCAGTGACAGGAGAGGAGGATATAATGTATCAGTGACAGGAGAGGAGGATATAATGTATCAGTGACAGGAGAGGAGGATATAATGTATCAGTGACATGAGAGGTGTATATAATGTATCAGTGACATGAGAGGTGTATATAATGTATCAGTGACATGAGAGGTGTATATAATGTATCAGTGACATGAGAGGTGTATATAATGTATCAGTGACATGAGAGGTGTATATAATGTATCAGTGACATGAGAGGAGGATATAATGTATCAGTGACATGAGAGGTGTATATAATGTATCAGTGACATGAGAGGTGTATATAATGTATCAGTGACAGGAGAGCTGTATATAATGTATCAGTGACAGGAGAGCTGTATATAATGTATCAGTGACAGGAGAGGAGGATATAATGTATCAGTGACATGAGCGGTGTATATAATGTATCAGTGACAGGAGAGGTGTATATAATGTATCAGTGACATGAGCGGTGTATATAATGTATCAGTGACATGAGAGGTGTATATAATGTATCAGTGACATGAGAGGTGTATATAATGTATCAGTGACATGAGAGGTGTATATAATGTATCAGTGACAGGAGAGCTGTATATAATGTATCAGTGACAGGAGAGGAGGATATAATGTATCAGTGACATGAGAGGTGTATATAATGTATCAGTGACATGAGAGGTGTATATAATGTATCAGTGACATGAGAGGTGTATATAATGTATCAGTGACAGGAGAGCTGTATATAATGTATCAGTGACAGGAGAGCTGTATATAATGTATCAGTGACAGGAGAGGAGGATATAATGTATCAGTGACAGGAGAGGTGTATATAATGTATCAGTGACAGGAGAGGAGGATATAATGTATCAGTGACATGAGAGGAGGATATAATGTATCAGTGACATGAGAGGAGGATATAATGTATCAGTGACATGAGAGGAGGATATAATGTATCAGTGACATGAGAGGTGGATATAATGTATCAGTGACATGAGAGGTGTATATAATGTATCAGTGACATGAGAGGAGGATATAATGTATCAGTGACATGAGAGGAGGATATAATGTATCAGTGACATGAGAGGTATATATAATGTATCAGTGACATGAGAGGAGGATATAATGTATCAGTGACATGAGAGGAGGATATAATGTATCAGTGACATGAGAGGAGGATATAATGTATCAGTGACATGAGAGGAGGATATAATGTATCAGTGACATGAGAGGAGGATATAATGTATCAGTGACAGGAGCGGTGTATATAATGTATCAGTGACAGGAGAGGAGGATATAATGTATCAGTGACATGAGAGGAGGATATAATGTATCAGTGACATGAGAGGAGGATATAATGTATCAGTGACATGAGAGGTGTATATAATGTATCAGTGACATGAGAGGAGGATATAATGTATCAGTGACATGAGAGGAGGATATAATGTATCAGTGACATGAGAGGTGTATATAATGTATCAGTGACAGGAGAGGAGGATATAATGTATCAGTGACATGAGAGGAGGATATAATGTATCAGTGACATGAGAGGAGGATATAATGTATCAGTGACATGAGAGGTGTATATAATGTATCAGTGACAGGAGAGGTGTATATAATGTATCAGTGACATGAGAGGTGTATATAATGTATCAGTGACATGAGAGGTGAATATAATGTATCAGTGACATGAGAGGAGGATATAATGTATCAGTGACATGAGAGGAGGATATAATGTATCAGTGACATGAGAGGAGGATATAATGTATCAGTGACATGAGAGGAGGATATAATGTATCAGTGACATGAGAGGTGTATATAATATATCAGTGACATGAGAGGTGTATATAATGTATCAGTGACATGAGAGGAGGATATAATGTATCAGTGACATGAGAGGTGTATATAATGTATCAGTGACATGAGCGGAGGATATAATGTATCAGTGACATGAGAGGTGTATATAATGTATCAGTGACATGAGAGGAGGATATAATGTATCAGTGACAGGAGAGGTGTATATAATGTATCAGTGACATGAGAGGAGGATATAATGTATCAGTGACATGAGAGGAGGATATAATGTATCAGTGACAGGAGAGGTGTATATAATGTATCAGTGACATGAGAGGTGGATATAATGTATCAGTGACAGGAGAGGTGTATATAATGTATCAGTGACATGAGAGGAGGATATAATGTATCAGTGACATGAGAGGTGTATATAATGTATCAGTGACATGAGAGGAGGATATAATGTATCAGTGACATGAGCGGAGGATATAATGTATCAGTGACAGGAGAGGTGTATATAATGTATCAGTGACATGAGAGGTGTATATAATGTATCAGTGACATGAGAGGAGGATATAATGTATCAGTGACATGAGAGGAGGATATAATGTATCAGTGACATGAGAGGTGTATATAATGTATCAGTGACATGAGAGGAGGATATAATGTATCAGTGACATGAGAGGAGGATATAATGTATCAGTGACATGAGAGGAGGATATAATGTATCAGTGACATGAGAGGTGTATATAATGTATCAGTGACATGAGAGGTGTATATAATGTATCAGTGACATGAGAGGAGGATATAATGTATCAGTGACATGAGAGGAGGATATAATGTATCAGTGACAGGAGAGGAGGATATAATGTATCAGTGACATGAGCGGTGTATATAATGTATCAGTGACATGAGAGGTGTATATAATGTATCAGTGACAGGAGAGGAGGATATAATGTATCAGTGACATGAGAGGAGGATATAATGTATCAGTGACAGGAGAGGAGGATATAATGTATCAGTGACATGAGAGGAGGATATAATGTATCAGTGACAGGAGAGGAGGATATAATGTATCAGTGACATGAGCGGTGTATATAATGTATCAGTGACATGAGAGGAGGATATAATGTATCAGTGACATGAGCGGTGTATATAATGTATCAGTGACATGAGAGGAGGATATAATGTATCAGTGACATGAGAGGTGTATATAATGTATCAGTGACATGAGAGGTGGATATAATGTATCAGTGACATGAGAGGAGGATATAATGTATCAGTGACATGAGAGGAGGATATAATGTATCAGTGACATGAGAGGAGGATATAATGTATCAGTGACAGGAGAGGTGTATATAATGTATCAGTGACATGAGAGGTGGATATAATGTATCAGTGACAGGAGAGTAGGATATAATGTATCAGTAACATGAGAGGAGGATATAATGTATCAGTGACATGAGAGGAGGATATAATGTATCAGTGACATGAGAGGAGGATATAATGTATCAGTGACATGAGCGGTGTATATAATGTATCAGTGACAGGAGAGGAGGATATAATGTATCAGTGACATGAGAGGTGGATATAATGTATCAGTGACATGATAGGAGGATATAATGTATCAGTGACATGAGAGGAGGAAATAATGTATCAGTGACATGAGAGGAGGATATAATGTATCAGTGACATGAGAGGAGGATATAATGTATCAGTGACAGGAGAGGAGGATATAATGTATCAGTGACATGAGAGGAGGATATAATGTATCAGTGACAGGAGAGGTGTATATAATGTATCAGTGACAGGAGAGGTGTATATAATGTATCAGTGACATGAGCGGTGTATATAATGTATCAGTGACATGAGAGGATGATATAATGTATCAGTGACATGAGAGGAGGATATAATGTATCAGTAACATGAGAGGAGGATATAATGTATCAGTGACAGGAGAGGAGGATATAATGTATCAGTGACATGAGCGGAGGATATAATGTATCAGTGACATGAGAGGAGGATATAATGTATCAGTGACATGAGAGGAGGATATAATGTATCAGTGACATGAGAGGTGTATATAATGTATCAGTGACATGAGAGGAGGATATAATGTATCAGTGACATGAGCGGAGGATATAATGTATCAGTGACATGAGAGGTGTATATAATGTATCAGTGACATGAGAGGTGTATATAATGTATCAGTGACATGAGAGGTGGATATAATGTATCAGTGACATGAGAGGAGGATATAATGTATCAGTGACAGGAGAGGTGTATATAATGTATCAGTGACATGAGAGGAGGATATAATGTATCAGTGACATGAGAGGAGGATATAATGTATCAGTAACATGAGAGGAGGATATAATGTATCAGTGACAGGAGAGGAGGATATAATGTATCAGTGACATGAGAGGTGTATATAATGTATCAGCGACATGAGAGGAGGATATAATGTATCAGTGACATGAGAGGAGGATATAATGTATCAGTGACATGAGAGGTGTATATAATGTATCAGCGACATGAGAGGAGGATATAATGTATCAGTGACATGAGAGGAGGATATAATGTATCAGTGACATGAGCGGAGGATATAATGTATCAGTGACATGAGAGGTGTATATAATGTATCAGTGACATGAGAGGAGGATATAATGTATCAGTGACATGAGAGGAGGATATAATGTATCAGTGACATGAGCGGTGTATATAATGTATCAGTGACATGAGAGGAGGATATAATGTATCAGTGACATGAGAGGAGGATATAATGTGTCAGTGACAGGAGAGGAGGATATAATGTATCAGTGACATGAGAGGTGGATATAATGTATCAGTGACATGAGCGGAGGATATAATGTATCAGTGACATGTGAGGAGGATATAATGTATCAGTGACATGAGAGGTGTATATAATGTATCAGTGACATGAGCGGAGGATATAATGTATCAGTGACATGAGAGGTGTATATAATGTATCAGTGACATGAGAGGAGGATATAATGTATCAGTGACATGAGAGGAGGATATAATGTATCAGTGACATGAGAGGAGGATATAATGTATCAGTGACAGGAGAGGAGGATATAATGTATCAGTGACATGAGAGGTGTATATAATGTATCAGTGACATGAGAGGAGGATATAATGTATCAGTGACAGGAGGATATAATGTATCAGTGACATGAGAGGAGGATATAATGTATTAGTGACATGAGAGGAGGATATAATGTATCAGTGACATGAGAGGAGGATATAATGTATCAGTGACAGGAGAGGAGGATATAATGTATCAGTGACATGAGAGGTGTATATAATGTATCAGTGACATGAGCGGAGGATATAATGTATCAGTGACATGAGAGGTGGATATAATGTATCTGACATGAGAGGTGGATATAATGTATCAGTGACATGAGAGGTGGATATAATGTATCAGTGACAGGAGAGTAGGATATAATGTATCAGTAACATGAGAGGAGGATATAATGTATCAGTGACATGAGAGGAGGATATAATGTATCAGTGACATGAGAGGAGGATATAATGTATCAGTGACATGAGCGGTGTATATAATGTATCAGTGACAGGAGAGGAGGATATAATGTATCAGTGACATGAGAGGTGGATATAATGTATCAGTGACATGATAGGAGGATATAATGTATCAGTGACATGAGAGGAGGAAATAATGTATCAGTGACATGAGAGGAGGATATAATGTATCAGTGACATGAGAGGAGGATATAATGTATCAGTGACAGGAGAGGAGGATATAATGTATCAGTGACATGAGAGGAGGATATAATGTATCAGTGACAGGAGAGGTGTATATAATGTATCAGTGACAGGAGAGGTGTATATAATGTATCAGTGACATGAGCGGTGTATATAATGTATCAGTGACATGAGAGGATGATATAATGTATCAGTGACATGAGAGGAGGATATAATGTATCAGTAACATGAGAGGAGGATATAATGTATCAGTGACAGGAGAGGAGGATATAATGTATCAGTGACATGAGCGGAGGATATAATGTATCAGTGACATGAGAGGAGGATATAATGTATCAGTGACATGAGAGGAGGATATAATGTATCAGTGACATGAGAGGTGTATATAATGTATCAGTGACATGAGAGGAGGATATAATGTATCAGTGACATGAGCGGAGGATATAATGTATCAGTGACATGAGAGGTGTATATAATGTATCAGTGACATGAGAGGTGTATATAATGTATCAGTGACATGAGAGGTGGATATAATGTATCAGTGACATGAGAGGAGGATATAATGTATCAGTGACAGGAGAGGTGTATATAATGTATCAGTGACATGAGAGGAGGATATAATGTATCAGTGACATGAGAGGAGGATATAATGTATCAGTAACATGAGAGGAGGATATAATGTATCAGTGACAGGAGAGGAGGATATAATGTATCAGTGACATGAGAGGTGTATATAATGTATCAGCGACATGAGAGGAGGATATAATGTATCAGTGACATGAGAGGAGGATATAATGTATCAGTGACATGAGAGGTGTATATAATGTATCAGCGACATGAGAGGAGGATATAATGTATCAGTGACATGAGAGGAGGATATAATGTATCAGTGACATGAGCGGAGGATATAATGTATCAGTGACATGAGAGGTGTATATAATGTATCAGTGACATGAGAGGAGGATATAATGTATCAGTGACATGAGAGGAGGATATAATGTATCAGTGACATGAGCGGTGTATATAATGTATCAGTGACATGAGAGGAGGATATAATGTATCAGTGACATGAGAGGAGGATATAATGTGTCAGTGACAGGAGAGGAGGATATAATGTATCAGTGACATGAGAGGTGGATATAATGTATCAGTGACATGAGCGGAGGATATAATGTATCAGTGACATGAGAGGAGGATATAATGTATCAGTGACATGAGAGGTGTATATAATGTATCAGTGACATGAGCGGAGGATATAATGTATCAGTGACATGAGAGGTGTATATAATGTATCAGTGACATGAGAGGAGGATATAATGTATCAGTGACATGAGAGGAGGATATAATGTATCAGTGACATGAGAGGTGTATATAATGTATCAGTGACATGAGCGGAGGATATAATGTATCAGTGACATGAGAGGTGTATATAATGTATCAGTGACATGAGAGGAGGATATAATGTATCAGTGACATGAGAGGATGATATAATGTATCAGTGACATGAGAGGAGGATATAATGTATCAGTGACAGGAGAGGAGGATATAATGTATCAGTGACATGAGAGGTGTATATAATGTATCAGTGACATGAGAGGTGTATATAATGTATCAGTGACATGAGAGGTGTATATAATGTATCAGTGACATGAGAGGAGGATATAATGTATCAGTGACATGAGAGGAGGATATAATGTATCAGTGACATGAGAGGAGGATATAATGTATCAGTGACATGAGAGGTGTATATAATGTATCAGTGACATGAGAGGTGTATATAATGTATCAGTGACATGAGAGGAGGATATAATGTATTAGTGACATGAGAGGAGGATATAATGTATCAGTGACATGAGAGGAGGATATAATGTATCAGTGACATGAGAGGATGATATAATGTATCAGTGACATGAGAGGTGTATATAATGTATCAGTGACATGAGAGGTGTATATAATGTATCAGTGACATGAGAGGAGGATATAATGTATCAGTGACATGAGAGGAGGATATAATGTATCAGTGACATGAGAGGAGGATATAATGTATCAGTGACATGAGAGGTGTATATAATGTATCAGTGACATGAGAGGTGTATATAATGTATCAGTGACATGAGAGGAGGATATAATGTATTAGTGACATGAGAGGAGGATATAATGTATCAGTGACATGAGATGTGTATATAATGTATCAGTGACATGAGAGGAGGATATAATGTATCAGTGACATGAGCGGAGGATATAATGTATCAGTGACATGAGAGGAGGATATAATGTATCAGTGACATGAGAGGATGATATAATGTATCAGTGACATGAGAGGAGGATATAATGTATCAGTGACAGGAGAGGAGGATATAATGTATCAGTGACATGAGAGGAGGATATAATGTATCAGTGACAGGAGAGGAGGATATAATGTATCAGTGACATGAGAGGAGGATATAATGTATCAGTGACATGAGCGGTGTATATAATGTATCAGTGACAGGAGAGGAGGATATAATGTATCAGTGACATGAGAGGAGGATATAATGTATCAGTGACATGAGAGGAGGATATAATGTATCAGTGACATGAGAGGAGGATATAATGTATCAGTGACATGAGAGGTGTATATAATGTATCAGTGACATGAGAGGTGTATATAATGTATCAGTGACATGAGAGGAGGATATAATGTATCAGTGACATGAGAGGAGGATATAATGTATCAGTGACATGAGAGGTGTATATAATGTATCAGTGACATGAGAGGAGGATATAATGTATCAGTGACAGGAGAGGAGGATATAATGTATCAGTGACAGGAGAGGTGGATATAATGTATCAGTGACATGAGAGGAGGATATAATGTATCAGTGACATGAGAGGTGTATATAATGTATCAGTGACATGAGAGGTGTATATAATGTATCAGTGACATGAGAGGAGGATATAATGTATCAGTGACATGAGAGGAGGATATAATGTATCAGTGACATGAGAGGAGGATATAATGTATCAGTGACATGAGAGGAGGATATAATGTATCAGTGACATGAGAGGAGGATATAATGTATCAGTGACATGAGAGGAGGATATAATGTATCAGTGACATGAGAGGTGTATATAATGTATCAGTGACAGGAGAGGTGTATATAATGTATCAGTGACATGAGAGGAGGATATAATGTATCAGTGACATGAGAGGTGTATATAATGTATCAGTGACATGAGAGGAGGATATAATGTATCAGTGACATGAGCGGTGTATATAATGTATCAGTGACAGGAGAGGAGGATATAATGTATCAGTGACATGAGAGGAGGATATAATGTATCAGTGACATGAGAGGAGGATATAATGTATCAGTGACATGAGAGGAGGATATAATGTATCAGTGACAGGAGAGGAGGATATAATGTATCAGTGACATGAGCGGTGTATATAATGTATCAGTGACATGAGCGGTGTATATAATGTATCAGTGACATGAGAGGTGTATATAATGTATCAGTGACATGAGAGGAGGATATAATGTATCAGTGACATGAGCGGTGTATATAATGTATCAGTGACAGGAGAGGAGGATATAATGTATCAGTGACATGAGAGGAGGATATAATGTATCAGTGACATGAGAGGAGGATATAATGTATCAGTGACATGAGAGGAGGATATAATGTATCAGTGACATGAGAGGAGGATATAATGTATCAGTGACATGAGAGGTGTATATAATGTATCAGTGACATGAGAGGTGTATATAATGTATCAGTGACATGAGAGGTGTATATAATGTATCAGTGACATGAGAGGTGTATATAATGTATCAGTGACATGAGAGGAGGATATAATGTATCAGTGACATGAGAGGTGTATATAATGTATCAGTGACATGAGAGGTGTATATAATGTATCAGTGACATGAGAGGAGGATATAATGTATCAGTGACATGTGAGGAGGATATAATGTATCAGTGACATGAGAGGTGGATATAATGTATCAGTGACATGAGAGGAGGATATAATGTATCAGTGACATGAGAGGTGTATATAATGTATCAGTGACATGAGAGGTGTATATAATGTATCAGTGACATGAGAGGTGTATATAACGTATCAGTGACATGAGAGGTGTATATAATGTATCAGTGACATGAGAGGTGTATATAATGTATCAGTGACATGAGAGGTGTATATAATGTATCAGTGACAGGAGAGGAGGATATAATGTATCAGTGACATGAGAGGTGGATATAATGTATCAGTGACATGAGAGGAGGATATAATGTATCAGTGACATGAGAGGTGTATATAATGTATCAGTGACATGAGAGGTGTATATAATGTATCAGTGACATGAGAGGTGTATATAATGTATCAGTGACATGAGAGGTGTATATAACGTATCAGTGACATGAGAGGTGTATATAATGTATCAGTGACATGAGAGGTGTATATAATGTATCAGTGACATGAGAGGTGTATATAATGTATCAGTGACATGAGAGGTGGATATAATGTATCAGTGACATGAGAGGTGTATATAATGTATCAGTGACATGAGAGGTGTATATAATGTATCAGTGACATGAGAGGTGGATATAATGTATCAGTGACATGAGAGGAGGATATAATGTATCAGTGACATGAGAGGTGTATATAATGTATCAGTGACATGAGAGGTGTATATAATGTATCAGTGAATGAGAGGTGTATATAATGTATCAGTGACATGAGAGGTGTATATAATGTATCAGTGACATGAGAGGAGGATATAATGTATCAGTGACATGAGAGGAGGATATAATGTATCAGTGACATGAGAGGTGTATATAATGTATCAGTGAATGAGAGGTGTATATAATGTATCAGTGAATGAGAGGTGTATATAATGTATCAGTGAATGAGAGGTGTATATAATGTATCAGTGACATGAGAGGAGGATATAATGTATCAGTGACATGAGAGGAGGATATAATGTATCAGTGACATGAGAGGTGTATATAATGTATCAGTGAATGAGAGGTGTATATAATGTATCAGTGACATGAGAGGTGTATATAATGTATCAGTGACATGAGAGGTGTATATAATGTATCAGTGACATGAGAGGAGGATATAATGTATCAGTGACATGAGAGGTGTATATAATGTATCAGTGACAGGAGAGGAGGATATAATGTATCAGTGACATGAGAGGTGTATATAATGTATCAGTGACATGAGAGGAGGATATAATGTATCAGTGACATGAGAGGTGTATATAATGTATCAGTGACAGGAGAGGAGGATATAATGTATCAGTGACATGAGAGGTGTATATAATGTATCAGTGACATGAGAGGTGTATATAATGTATCAGTGACATGAGCGGTGTATATAATGTATCAGTGACATGAGAGGTGTATATAATGTATCAGTGACATGAGAGGAGGATATAATGTATCAGTGACATGAGAGGAGGATATAATGTATCAGTGACATGAGAGGTGTATATAATGTATCAGTGACAGGAGAGGAGGATATAATGTATCAGTGACATGAGAGGAGGATATAATGTATCAGTGACATGAGCGGTGTATATAATGTATCAGTGACATGAGAGGAGGATATAATGTATCAGTGACATGAGAGGTGTATATAATGTATCAGTGACAGGAGAGGAGGATATAATGTATCAGTGACATGAGAGGAGGATATAATGTATCAGTGACATGAGAGGAGGATATAATGTATCAGTGACAGGAGAGGAGGATATAATGTATCAGTGACATGAGAGGAGGATATAATGTATCAGTGACATGAGAGGAGGATATAATGTATCAGTGACATGAGAGGTGTATATAATGTATCAGTGACATGAGAGGAGGATATAATGTATCAGTGACATGAGAGGAGGATATAATGTATCAGTGACATGAGAGGTGTATATAATGTATCAGTGACATGAGAGGAGGATATAATGTATCAGTGACATGAGAGGAGGATATAATGTATCAGTGACATGAGAGGTGTATATAATGTATCAGTGACAGGAGAGGAGGATATAATGTATCAGTGACATGAGAGGAGGATATAATGTATCAGTGACATGAGAGGTGAATATAATGTATCAGTGACATGAGAGGAGGATATAATGTATCAGTGACATGAGAGGAGGATATAATGTATCAGTGACATGAGAGGAGGATATAATGTATCAGTGACATGAGAGGAGGATATAATGTATCAGTGACATGAGAGGTGTATATAATATATCAGTGACATGAGAGGTGTATATAATGTATCAGTGACATGAGAGGAGGATATAATGTATCAGTGACATGAGAGGTGTATATAATGTATCAGTGACAGGAGAGGAGGATATAATGTATCAGTGACATGAGAGGTGGATATAATGTATCAGTGACATGAGAGGAGGATATAATGTATCAGTGACATGAGAGGTGTATATAATGTATCAGTGACATGAGAGGTGTATATAATGTATCAGTGACATGAGAGGAGGATATAATGTATCAGTGACATGAGAGGTGTATATAATGTATCAGTGACATGAGAGGAGGATATAATGTATCAGTGACAGGAGAGGTGTATATAATGTATCAGTGACAGGAGAGGAGGATATAATGTATCAGTGACATGAGAGGTGTATATAATGTATCAGTGACATGAGAGGAGGATATAATGTATCAGTGACATGAGAGGTGTATATAATGTATCAGTGACATGAGAGGTGGATATAATGTATCAGTGACATGAGAGGAGGATATAATGTATCAGTGACATGAGAGGAGGATATAATGTATCAGTGACAGGAGAGGTGTATATAATGTATCAGTGACATGAGAGGAGGATATAATGTATCAGTGACATGAGAGGTGTATATAATGTATCAGTGACATGAGAGGAGGATATAATGTATCAGTGACATGAGCGGAGGATATAATGTATCAGTGACAGGAGAGGTGTATATAATGTATCAGTGACATGAGAGGTGTATATAATGTATCAGTGACATGAGAGGAGGATATAATGTATCAGTGACATGAGAGGAGGATATAATGTATCAGTGACATGAGAGGTGTATATAATGTATCAGTGACATGAGAGGAGGATATAATGTATCAGTGACATGAGAGGAGGATATAATGTATCAGTGACATGAGAGGAGGATATAATGTATCAGTGACATGAGCGGAGGATATAATGTATCAGTGACATGAGAGGAGGATATAATGTATCAGTGACATGAGAGGTGTATATAATGTATCAGTGACATGAGAGGAGGATATAATGTATCAGTGACATGAGAGGAGGATATAATGTATCAGTGACATGAGAGGTGTATATAATGTATCAGTGACATGAGAGGTGTATATAATGTATCAGTGACAGGAGAGGTGTATATAATGTATCAGTGACAGGAGCGGTGGATATAATGTATCAGTGACAGGAGCGGTGGATATAATGTATCAGTGACAGGAGAGGAGGATATAATGTATCAGTGACATGAGAGGAGGATATAATGTATCAGTGACAGGAGAGCTGTATATAATGTATCAGTGACATGAGAGGTGGATATAATGTATCAGTGACATGAGAGGTGTATATAATGTATCAGTGACATGAGAGGTGTATATAATGTATCAGTGACAGGAGAGGTGTATATAATGTATCAGTGACAGGAGAGGTGTATATAATGTATCAGTGACATGAGAGGTGTATATAATGTATCAGTGACATGAGAGGTGGATATAATGTATCAGTGACATGAGAGGAGGATATAATGTATCAGTGACATGAGAGGAGGATATAATGTATCAGTGACATGAGAGGTGTATATAATGTATCAGTGACATGAGCGGTGGATATAATGTATCAGTGACATGAGAGGAGGATATAATGTATCAGTGACATGAGAGGTGGATATAATGTATCAGTGACATGAGAGGAGGATATAATGTATCAGTGACATGAGCGGAGGATATAAAGTATCAGTGACATGAGAGGAGGATATAATGTATCAGTGACATGAGAGGTGTATATAATGTATCAGTGACATGAGAGGAGGATATAATGTATCAGTGACATGAGAGGAGGATATAATGTATCAGTGACATGAGAGGAGGATATAATGTATCAGTGACATGAGAGGTGTATATAATGTATCAGTGACATGAGAGGTGTATATAATGTATCAGTGACATGAGAGGTGTATATAATGTATCAGTGACATGAGAGGTGTATATAATGTATCAGTGACATGAGAGGTGTATATAATGTATCAGTGACATGAGAGGTGTATATAATGTATCAGTGACATGAGAGGAGGATATAATGTATCAGTGACATGAGAGGTGGATATAATGTATCAGTGACATGAGAGGAGGATATAATGTATCAGTGACATGAGAGGAGGATATAATGTATCAGTGACATGAGAGGTGTATATAATGTATCAGTGACATGAGAGGTGTATATAATATATCAGTGACATGAGCGGTGTATATAATATATCAGTGACATGAGAGGTGGATATAATGTATCAGTGACAGGAGAGGAGGATATAATGTATCAGTGACATGAGAGGTGGATATAATGTATCAGTGACATGAGAGGAGGATATAATATATCAGTGACATGAGCGGTGTATATAATATATCAGTGACATGAGAGGAGGATATAATGTATCAGTGACATGAGCGGAGGATATAATGTATCAGTGACATGAGAGGAGGATATAATGTATCAGTGACATGAGAGGTGTATATAATGTATCAGTGACAGGAGAGGAGGATATTATGTATCAGTGACATGAGAGGAGGATATAATGTATCAGTGACATGAGAGGAGGATATAATGTATCAGTGACATGAGAGGTGTATATAATGTATCAGTGACATGAGAGGAGGATATAATGTATCAGTGACAGGAGAGGAGGATATAATGTATCAGTGACATGAGAGGAGGATATAATGTATCAGTGACATGAGAGGTGGATATAATGTATCAGTGACATGAGAGGAGGATATAATGTATCAGTGACATGAGAGGTGTATATAATGTATCAGTGACATGAGAGGAGGATATAATGTATCAGTGACATGAGAGGAGGATATAATGTATCAGTGACATGAGAGGAGGATATAATGTATCAGTGACAGGAGAGCTGTATATAATGTATCAGTGACATGAGAGGTGGATATAATGTATCAGTGACATGAGAGGTGTATATAATGTATCAGTGACATGAGAGGTGTATATAATGTATCAGTGACAGGAGAGGTGTATATAATGTATCAGTGACAGGAGCGGTGGATATAATGTATCAGTGACAGGAGCGGTGGATATAATGTATCAGTGACAGGAGAGGAGGATATAATGTATCAGTGACATGAGAGGAGGATATAATGTATCAGTGACAGGAGAGCTGTATATAATGTATCAGTGACATGAGAGGTGTATATAATGTATCAGTGACATGAGAGGTGGATATAATGTATCAGTGACATGAGAGGTGTATATAATGTATCAGTGACATGAGAGGTGTATATAATGTATCAGTGACATGAGAGGTGTATATAATGTATCAGTGACATGAGAGGTGTATATAATGTATCAGTGACATGAGAGGTGTATATAATGTATCAGTGACAGGAGAGGTGTATATAATGTATCAGTGACATGAGCGGTGGATATAATGTATCAGTGACATGAGAGGAGGATATAATGTATCAGTGACATGAGAGGAGGATATAATGTATCAGTGACATGAGAGGTGTATATAATGTATCAGTGACATGAGAGGTGTATATAATGTATCAGTGACATGAGAGGTGTATATAATGTATCAGTGACATGAGAGGTGTATATAATGTATCAGTGACATGAGAGGTGTATATAATGTATCAGTGACATGAGAGGAGGATATAATGTATCAGTGACATGAGAGGTGTATATAATGTATCAGTGACATGAGAGGTGTATATAATGTATCAGTGACAGGAGAGCTGTATATAATGTATCAGTGACAGGAGAGCTGTATATAATGTATCAGTGACAGGAGAGGAGGATATAATGTATCAGTGACATGAGCGGTGTATATAATGTATCAGTGACAGGAGAGGTGTATATAATGTATCAGTGACATGAGCGGTGTATATAATGTATCAGTGACATGAGAGGTGTATATAATGTATCAGTGACATGAGAGGTGTATATAATGTATCAGTGACATGAGAGGAGGATATAATGTATCAGTGACAGGAGAGGAGGATATAATGTATCAGTGACATGAGAGGAGGATATAATGTATCAGTGACAGGAGAGGAGGATATAATGTATCAGTGACATGAGAGGAGGATATAATGTATTAGTGACATGAGAGGAGGATATAATGTATCAGTGACAGGAGAGCTGTATATAATGTATCAGTGACAGGAGAGGAGGATATAATGTATCAGTGACATGAGCGGTGTATATAATGTATCAGTGACAGGAGAGGTGTATATAATGTATCAGTGACATGAGCGGTGTATATAATGTATCAGTGACATGAGAGGTGTATATAATGTATCAGTGACATGAGAGGTGTATATAATGTATCAGTGACATGAGAGGTGTATATAATGTATCAGTGACAGGAGAGCTGTATATAATGTATCAGTGACAGGAGAGCTGTATATAATGTATCAGTGACAGGAGAGGAGGATATAATGTATCAGTGACAGGAGAGGTGTATATAATGTATCAGTGACAGGAGAGGAGGATATAATGTATCAGTGACATGAGCGGAGGATATAATGTATCAGTGACATGAGAGGAGGATATAATGTATCAGTGACATGAGAGGAGGATATAATGTATCAGTGACATGAGAGGAGGATATAATGTATCAGTGACATGAGAGGAGGATATAATGTATCAGTGACATGAGAGGAGGATATAATGTATCAGTGACATGAGAGGAGGATATAATGTATCAGTGACATGAGAGGAGGATATAATGTATCAGTGACATGAGAGGAGGATATAATGTATCAGTGACATGAGAGGTGTATATAATGTATCAGTGACATGAGAGGTGGATATAATGTATCAGTGACATGAGAGGAGGATATAATGTATCAGTGACATGAGAGGAGGATATAATGTATCAGTGACATGAGAGGAGGATATAATGTATCAGTGACATGAGAGGTATATATAATGTATCAGTGACATGAGAGGAGGATATAATGTATCAGTGACATGAGAGGAGGATATAATGTATCAGTGACATGAGCGGAGGATATAATGTATCAGTGACATGAGAGGTGTATAATGTATCAGTGACATGAGAGGTGGATATAATGTATCAGTGACATGAGAGGTGTATATAATGTATCAGTGACATGAGAGGAGGATATAATGTATCAGTGACATGAGAGGAGGATATAATGTATCAGTGACATGAGAGGTATATATAATGTATCAGTGACATGAGAGGAGGATATAATGTATCAGTGACATGAGAGGAGGATATAATGTATCAGTGACATGAGAGGTGTATATAATGTATCAGTGACATGAGCGGTGTATATAATGTATCAGTGACATGAGCGGAGGATATAATGTATCAGTGACATGAGAGGTGGATATAATGTATCAGTGACATGAGAGGTGTATATAATGTATCAGTGACATGAGAGGAGGATATAATATATCAGTGACATGAGAGGAGGATATAATGTATCAGTGACATGAGAGGAGGATATAATGTATCAGTGACATGAGAGGAGGATATAATGTATCAGTGACAGGAGCGGTGTATATAATGTATCAGTGACAGGAGAGGAGGATATAATGTATCAGTGACATGAGAGGAGGATATAATGTATCAGTGACATGAGAGGAGGATATAATGTATCAGTGACATGAGAGGAGGATATAATGTATCAGTGACATGAGAGGAGGATATAATGTATCAGTGACATGAGAGGTGTATATAATGTATCAGTGACATGAGAGGTGTATATAATGTATCAGTGACATGAGAGGTGAATATAATGTATCAGTGACATGAGAGGAGGATATAATGTATCAGTGACATGAGAGGAGGATATAATGTATCAGTGACATGAGAGGAGGATATAATGTATCAGTGACATGAGAGGTGTATATAATATATCAGTGACATGAGAGGTGTATATAATGTATCAGTGACATGAGAGGAGGATATAATGTATCAGTGACATGAGAGGTGTATATAATGTATCAGTGACATGAGAGGAGGATATAATGTATCTGTGACATGAGAGGTGTATATAATGTATCAGTGACATGAGAGGTGTATATAATGTATCAGTGACATGAGAGGTGTATATAATGTATCAGTGACATGAGAGGAGGATATAATGTATCAGTGACATGAGAGGTGTATATAATGTATCAGTGACATGAGAGGAGGATATAATGTATCAGTGACAGGAGAGGTGTATATAATGTATCAGTGACATGAGAGGAGGATATAATGTATCAGTGACATGAGAGGAGGATATAATGTATCAGTGACAGGAGAGGTGTATATAATGTATCAGTGACATGAGAGGTGGATATAATGTATCAGTGACAGGAGAGGTGTATATAATGTATCAGTGACATGAGAGGAGGATATAATGTATCAGTGACATGAGAGGAGTATATAATGTATCAGTGACATGAGAGGAGGATATAATGTATCAGTGACATGAGCGGAGGATATAATGTATCAGTGACAGGAGAGGTGTATATAATGTATCAGTGACATGAGAGGTGTATATAATGTATCAGTGACATGAGAGGAGGATATAATGTATCAGTGACATGAGAGGAGGATATAATGTATCAGTGACATGAGAGGTGTATATAATGTATCAGTGACATGAGAGGAGGATATAATGTATCAGTGACATGAGAGGTGTATATAATGTATCAGTGACATGAGAGGAGGATATAATGTATCAGTGACATGAGCGGAGGATATAATGTATCAGTGACAGGAGAGGTGTATATAATGTATCAGTGACATGAGAGGTGTATATAATGTATCAGTGACATGAGAGGAGGATATAATGTATCAGTGACATGAGAGGAGGATATAATGTATCAGTGACATGAGAGGTGTATATAATGTATCAGTGACATGAGAGGAGGATATAATGTATCAGTGACATGAGAGGTGTATATAATGTATCAGTGACATGAGAGGAGGATATAATGTATCAGTGACATGAGAGGAGGATATAATGTATCAGTGACATGAGAGGTGTATATAATGTATCAGTGACATGAGAGGTGTATATAATGTATCAGTGACATGAGAGGAGGATATAATGTATCAGTGACATGAGAGGAGGATATAATGTATCAGTGACAGGAGAGGAGGATATAATGTATCAGTGACATGAGCGGTGTATATAATGTATCAGTGACATGAGAGGTGTATATAATGTATCAGTGACAGGAGAGGAGGATATAATGTATCAGTGACATGAGAGGAGGATATAATGTATCAGTGACATGAGAGGAGGATATAATGTATCAGTGACATGAGCGGAGGATATAATGTATCAGTGACAGGAGAGGAGGATATAATGTATCAGTGACATGAGAGGTGTATATAATGTATCAGTGACAGGAGAGGAGGATATAATGTATCAGTGACAGGAGAGGAGGATATAATGTATCAGTGACATGAGAGGAGGATATAATGTATCAGTGACATGAGAGGAGGATATAATGTATCAGTGACATGAGCGGTGTATATAATGTATCAGTGACAGGAGAGGAGGATATAATGTATCAGTGACATGAGCGGTGTATATAATGTATCAGTGACATGAGAGGAGGATATAATGTATCAGTGACATGAGCGGTGTATATAATGTATCAGTGACATGAGAGGAGGATATAATGTATCAGTGACATGAGAGGTGTATATAATGTATCAGTGACATGAGAGGTGGATATAATGTATCAGTGACATGAGAGGAGGATATAATGTATCAGTGACATGAGAGGAGGATATAATGTATCAGTGACATGAGAGGAGGATATAATGTATCAGTGACAGGAGAGGTGTATATAATGTATCAGTGACATGAGAGGTGGATATAATGTATCAGTGACAGGAGAGTAGGATATAATGTATCAGTAACATGAGAGGAGGATATAATGTATCAGTGACATGAGAGGAGGATATAATGTATCAGTGACATGAGAGGAGGATATAATGTATCAGTGACATGAGCGGTGTATATAATGTATCAGTGACAGGAGAGGAGGATATAATGTATCAGTGACATGAGAGGTGTATATAATGTATCAGTGACATGAGAGGAGGATATAATGTATCAGTGACAGGAGAGTAGGATATAATGTATCAGTAACATGAGAGGAGGATATAATGTATCAGTGACATGAGAGGAGGATATAATGTATCAGTGACATGAGAGGAGGATATAATGTATCAGTGACATGAGAGGTGTATATAATGTATCAGTGACATGAGAGGAGGATATAATGTATCAGTGACATGAGAGGAGGAAATAATGTATCAGTGACATGAGAGGTGGATATAATGTATCAGTGACAGGAGAGGAGGATATAATGTATCAGTGACATGAGCGGAGGATATAATGTATCAGTGACATGAGAGGAGGATATAATGTATCAGTGACATGAGAGGAGGATATAATGTATCAGTGACATGAGAGGAGGATATAATGTATCAGTGACATGAGAGGTGTATATAATGTATCAGTGACATGAGAGGTGTATATAATGTATCAGTGACATGAGAGGAGGATATAATGTATCAGTGACATGAGCGGAGGATATAATGTATCAGTGACATGAGAGGTGTATATAATGTATCAGTGACATGAGAGGTGTATATAATGTATCAGTGACATGAGAGGTGGATATAATGTATCAGTGACATGAGAGGAGGATATAATGTATCAGTGACAGGAGAGGTGTATATAATGTATCAGTGACATGAGAGGAGGATATAATGTATCAGTGACATGAGAGGAGGATATAATGTATCAGTAACATGAGAGGTGGATATAATGTATCAGTGACATGAGAGGTGTATATAATGTATCAGTGACATGAGAGGAGGATATAATGTATCAGTAACATGAGCGGAGGATATAATGTATCAGTGACAGGAGAGGAGGATATAATGTATCAGTGACATGAGAGGTGTATATAATGTATCAGCGACATGAGAGGAGGATATAATGTATCAGTGACATGAGAGGAGGATATAATGTATCAGTGACATGAGAGGTGTATATAATGTATCAGCGACATGAGAGGAGGATATAATGTATCAGTGACATGAGAGGAGGATATAATGTATCAGTGACATGAGAGGTGTATATAATGTATCAGTGACATGAGAGGAGGATATAATGTATCAGTGACATGAGAGGTGTATATAATGTATCAGTGACATGAGAGGTGTATATAATGTATCAGTGACAGGAGAGGAGGATATAATGTATCAGTGACATGAGAGGTGTATATAATGTATCAGTGACATGAGCGGAGGATATAATGTATCAGTGACATGAGAGGTGTATATAATGTATCAGTGACATGAGAGGAGGATATAATGTATCAGTGACATGAGAGGAGGATATAATGTATCAGTGACATGAGCGGTGTATATAATGTATCAGTGACATGAGAGGAGGATATAATGTATCAGTGACATGAGAGGAGGATATAATGTGTCAGTGACAGGAGAGGAGGATATAATGTATCAGTGACATGAGAGGAGGATATAATGTATCAGTGACATGAGAGGTGGATATAATGTATCAGTGACATGAGCGGAGGATATAATGTATCAGTGACATGTGAGGAGGATATAATGTATCAGTGACATGAGAGGTGTATATAATGTATCAGTGACATGAGCGGAGGATATAATGTATCAGTGACATGAGAGGAGGATATAATGTATCAGTGACAGGAGGATATAATGTATCAGTGACATGAGAGGAGGATATAATGTATTAGTGACATGAGAGGAGGATATAATGTATCAGTGACATGAGAGGAGGATATAATGTATCAGTGACAGGAGAGGAGGATATAATGTATCAGTGACATGAGAGGTGTATATAATGTATCAGTGACATGAGCGGAGGATATAATGTATCAGTGACATGAGAGGTGGATATAATGTATCTGACATGAGAGGTGGATATAATGTATCAGTGACATGAGCGGAGGATATAATGTATCAGTGACATGAGAGGAGGATATAATGTATCAGTGACATGAGAGGTGTATATAATGTATCAGTGACATGAGCGGAGGATATAATGTATCAGTGACATGAGAGGTGTATATAATGTATCAGTGACATGAGAGGAGGATATAATGTATCAGTGACATGAGAGGTGTATATAATGTATCAGTGACATGAGCGGAGGATATAATGTATCAGTGACATGAGAGGTGTATATAATGTATCAGTGACATGAGAGGAGGATATAATGTATCAGTGACATGAGAGGATGATATAATGTATCAGTGACATGAGAGGAGGATATAATGTATCAGTGACAGGAGAGGAGGATATAATGTATCAGTGACATGAGAGGAGGATATAATGTATTAGTGACATGAGAGGAGGATATAATGTATCAGTGACATGAGATGTGTATATAATGTATCAGTGACATGAGAGGAGGATATAATGTATCAGTGACAGGAGAGGAGGATATAATGTATCAGTGACATGAGAGGAGGATATAATGTATCAGTGACATGAGAGGAGGATATAATGTATCAGTGACATGAGAGGAGGATATAATGTATCAGTGACATGAGAGGAGGATATAATGTATCAGTGACATGAGAGGAGGATATAATGTATCAGTGACATGAGAGGTGTATATAATGTATCAGTGACATGAGAGGTGGATATAATGTATCAGTGACATGAGAGGTGTATATAATGTATCAGTGACATGAGAGGAGGATATAATGTATCAGTGACATGAGAGGTATATATAATGTATCAGTGACATGAGAGGTGTATATAATGTATCAGTGACATGAGCGGAGGATATAATGTATCAGTGACATGAGAGGAGGATATAATGTATCAGTGACATGAGAGGATGATATAATGTATCAGTGACATGAGAGGAGGATATAATGTATCAGTGACAGGAGAGGAGGATATAATGTATCAGTGACATGAGAGGAGGATATAATGTATCAGTGACAGGAGAGGAGGATATAATGTATCAGTGACATGAGAGGAGGATATAATGTATCAGTGACATGAGCGGTGTATATAATGTATCAGTGACAGGAGAGGAGGATATAATGTATCAGTGACATGAGAGGAGGATATAATGTATCAGTGACATGAGAGGAGGATATAATGTATCAGTGACATGAGAGGAGGATATAATGTATCAGTGACATGAGAGGTGTATATAATGTATCAGTGACATGAGAGGAGGATATAATGTATCAGTGACAGGAGAGGAGGATATAATGTATCAGTGACATGAGAGGAGGATATAATGTATCAGTGACATGAGAGGAGGATATAATGTATCAGTGACATGAGAGGAGGATATAATGTATCAGTGACATGAGAGGTGTATATAATGTATCAGTGACATGAGAGGAGGATATAATGTATCAGTGACATGAGAGGAGGATATAATGTATCAGTGACATGAGAGGTGTATATAATGTATCAGTGACATGAGCGGAGGATATAATGTATCAGTGACATGAGCGGTGTATATAATGTATCAGTGACATGAGAGGTGTATATAATGTATCAGTGACATGAGAGGAGGATATAATGTATCAGTGACATGAGAGGAGGATATAATGTATCAGTGACATGAGCGGTGTATATAATGTATCAGTGACATGAGAGTAGGATATAATGTATCAGTGACATGAGAGGAGGATATAATGTATCAGTGACAGGAGAGGAGGATATAATGTATCAGTGACATGAGAGGAGGATATAATGTATCAGTGACAGGAGAGGAGGATATAATGTATCAGTGACATGAGAGGAGGATATAATGTATCAGTGACATGAGCGGTGTATATAATGTATCAGTGACAGGAGAGGAGGATATAATGTATCAGTGACATGAGAGGAGGATATAATGTATCAGTGACATGAGAGGTGTATATAATGTATCAGTGACATGAGAGGAGGATATAATGTATCAGTGACATGAGAGGTGTATATAATGTATCAGTGACATGAGAGGTGGATATAATGTATCAGTGACATGAGAGGTGTATATAATGTATCAGTGACATGAGAGGAGGATATAATGTATCAGTGACATGAGCGGAGGATATAATGTATCAGTGACATGAGAGGAGGATATAATGTATCAGTGACATGAGAGGATGATATAATGTATCAGTGACATGAGAGGAGGATATAATGTATCAGTGACAGGAGAGGAGGATATAATGTATCAGTGACATGAGAGGAGGATATAATGTATCAGTGACAGGAGAGGAGGATATAATGTATCAGTGACATGAGAGGAGGATATAATGTATCAGTGACATGAGCGGTGTATATAATGTATCAGTGACAGGAGAGGAGGATATAATGTATCAGTGACATGAGAGGAGGATATAATGTATCAGTGACATGAGAGGAGGATATAATGTATCAGTGACATGAGAGGAGGATATAATGTATCAGTGACATGAGAGGTGGATATAATGTATCAGTGACATGAGAGGAGGATATAATGTATCAGTGACATGAGAGGAGGATATAATGTATCAGTGACATGAGAGGTGGATATAATGTATCAGTGACATGAGAGGTGTATATAATGTATCAGTGACATGAGAGGAGGATATAATGTATCAGTGACATGAGAGGAGGATATAATGTATCAGTGACATGAGAGGTGTATATAATGTATCAGTGACATGAGAGGAGGATATAATGTATCAGTGACATGAGCGGAGGATATAATGTATCAGTGACATGAGAGGTGGATATAATGTATCAGTGACATGAGAGGAGGATATAATGTATCAGTGACATGAGAGGAGGATATAATGTATCAGTGACAGGAGAGGAGGATATAATGTATCAGTGACATGAGAGGAGGATATAATGTATCAGTGACATGAGAGGTGGATATAATGTATCAGTGACATGAGAGGTGTATATAATGTATCAGTGACATGAGAGGAGGATATAATGTATCAGTGACATGAGAGGAGGATATAATGTATCAGTGACATGAGAGGAGGATATAATGTATCAGTGACATGAGAGGAGGATATAATGTATCAGTGACATGAGAGGTGTATATAATGTATCAGTGACATGAGAGGAGGATATAATGTATCAGTGACATGAGAGGAGGATATAATGTATCAGTGACATGAGAGGTGTATATAATGTATCAGTGACATGAGAGGAGGATATAATGTATCAGTGACATGAGAGGAGGATATAATGTATCAGTGACATGAGAGGTGTATATAATGTATCAGTGACATGAGCGGAGGATATAATGTATCAGTGACATGAGAGGAGGATATAATGTATCAGTGACATGAGAGGAGGATATAATGTATCAGTGACATGAGAGGAGGATATAATGTATCAGTGACAGGAGCGGTGTATATAATGTATCAGTGACAGGAGAGGAGGATATAATGTATCAGTGACATGAGAGGAGGATATAATGTATCAGTGACATGAGAGGTGTATATAATGTATCAGTGACATGAGCGGAGGATATAATGTATCAGTGACATGAGAGGTGTATATAATGTATCAGTGACATGAGAGGTGTATATAATGTATCAGTGACATGAGAGGTGTATATAATGTATCAGTGACATGAGAGGTGTATATAATGTATCAGTGACATGAGAGGTGGATATAATGTATCAGTGACATGAGAGGTGTATATAATGTATCAGTGACATGAGAGGAGGATATAATGTATCAGTGACATGAGAGGTGTATATAATGTATCAGTGACATGAGAGGAGGATATAATGTATCAGTGACATGAGAGGAGGATATAATGTATCAGTGACATGAGAGGTGTATATAATGTATCAGTGACATGAGAGGAGGATATAATGTATCAGTGACATGAGCGGAGGATATAATGTATCAGTGACATGAGAGGAGGATATAATGTATCAGTGACATGAGAGGATGATATAATGTATCAGTGACATGAGAGGAGGATATAATGTATCAGTGACAGGAGAGGAGGATATAATGTATCAGTGACATGAGAGGAGGATATAATGTATCAGTGACAGGAGAGGAGGATATAATGTATCAGTGACATGAGAGGAGGATATAATGTATCAGTGACATGAGCGGTGTATATAATGTATCAGTGACATGAGAGGTGTATATAATGTATCAGTGACATGAGAGGTGGATATAATGTATCAGTGACATGAGAGGAGGATATAATGTATCAGTGACATGAGAGGTGTATATAATGTATCAGTGACATGAGAGGTGTATATAATGTATCAGTGAATGAGAGGTGTATATAATGTATCAGTGACATGAGAGGTGTATATAATGTATCAGTGACATGAGAGGAGGATATAATGTATCAGTGACATGAGAGGAGGATATAATGTATCAGTGACATGAGAGGAGGATATAATGTATCAGTGACATGAGAGGAGGATATAATGTATCAGTGACATGAGAGGTGTATATAATGTATCAGTGACATGAGAGGAGGATATAATGTATCAGTGACATGAGAGGAGGATATAATGTATCAGTGACATGAGAGGAGGATATAATGTATCAGTGACATGAGAGGAGGATATAATGTATCAGTGACATGAGAGGTGTATATAATATATCAGTGACATGAGAGGAGGATATAATGTATCAGTGACATGAGAGGAGGATATAATGTATCAGTGACATGAGAGGTGTATATAATGTATCAGTGACATGAGAGGTGTATATAATGTATCAGTGACATGAGAGGAGGATATAATGTATCAGTGACATGAGAGGTGTATATAATGTATCAGTGACATGAGCGGAGGATATAATGTATCAGTGACATGAGCGGTGTATATAATGTATCAGTGACATGAGAGGAGGATATAATGTATCAGTGACATGAGCGGTGTATATAATGTATCAGTGACATGAGAGGAGGATATAATGTATCAGTGACATGAGAGGAGGATATAATGTATCAGTGACATGAGAGGTGTATATAATGTATCAGTGACATGAGAGGAGGATATAATGTATCAGTGACATGAGAGGAGGATATAATGTATCAGTGACATGAGAGGTGGATATAATGTATCAGTGACATGAGAGGAGGATATAATGTATCAGTGACATGAGAGGAGGATATAATGTATCAGTGACAGGAGAGGTGTATATAATGTATCAGTGACATGAGAGGAGGATATAATGTATCAGTGACATGAGAGGTGTATATAATGTATCAGTGACATGAGAGGTGTATATAATGTATCAGTGACATGAGAGGTGTATATAATGTATCAGTGACATGAGAGGAGGATATAATGTATCAGTGACATGAGAGGTGTATATAATGTATCAGTGACATGAGAGGAGGATATAATGTATCAGTGACATGAGAGGAGGATATAATGTATCAGTGACATGAGAGGTGTATATAATGTATCAGTGACATGAGAGGTGTATATAATGTATCAGTGACATGAGAGGTGTATATAATGTATCAGTGACATGAGAGGAGGATATAATGTATCAGTGACATGAGAGGTGTATATAATGTATCAGTGACATGAGAGGTGTATATAATGTATCAGTGACATGAGCGGAGGATATAATGTATCAGTGACATGAGAGGAGGATATAATGTATCAGTGACATGAGAGGAGGATATAATATATCAGTGACATGAGAGGAGGATATAATGTATCAGTGACAGGAGAGGAGGATATAATGTATCAGTGACAGGAGAGGAGGATATAATGTATCAGTGACATGAGCGGTGTATATAATGTATCAGTGACATGAGAGGTGTATATAATGTATCAGTGACATGAGAGGAGGATATAATGTATCAGTGACATGAGAGGTGTATATAATGTATCAGTGACATGAGAGGAGGATATAATGTATCAGTGACATGAGAGGAGGATATAATGTATCAGTGACATGAGAGGAGGATATAATGTATCAGTGACATGAGAGGTGTATATAATGTATCAGTGACATGAGAGGTGTATATAATGTATCAGTGACATGAGAGGTGTATATAATGTATCAGTGACATGAGAGGTGTATATAATGTATCAGTGACATGAGAGGTGTATATAATGTATCAGTGACATGAGAGGAGGATATAATGTATCAGTGACATGAGAGGTGTATATAATGTATCAGTGACATGAGAGGTGTATATAATGTATCAGTGACATGAGAGGAGGATATAATGTATCAGTGACATGAGAGGTGGATATAATGTATCAGTGACATGAGAGGTGGATATAATGTATCAGTGACATGAGAGGTGTATATAATGTATCAGTGACATGAGAGGTGTATATAATGTATCAGTGACATGAGAGGTGTATATAATGTATCAGTGACATGAGAGGTGGATATAATGTATCAGTGACATGAGAGGAGGATATAATGTATCAGTGACATGAGAGGTGTATATAATGTATCAGTGACATGAGAGGTGTATATAATGTTTCAGTGACAGGAGAGGAGGATATAATGTATCAGTGACAGGAGAGGAGGATATAATGTATCAGTGACAGGAGAGGAGGATATAATGTATCAGTGACAGGAGAGGAGGATATAATGTATCAGTGACATGAGAGGTGTATATAATGTATCAGTGACATGAGAGGTGTATATAATGTATCAGTGACATGAGAGGAGGATATAATGTATCAGTGACATGAGAGGAGGATATAATGTATCAGTGACATGAGAGGAGGATATAATGTATCAGTGAATGAGAGGTGTATATAATGTATCAGTGACATGAGAGGTGTATATAATGTATCAGTGACATGAGAGGTGTATATAATGTATCAGTGACATGAGAGGAGGATATAATGTATCAGTGACATGAGCGGAGGATATAATGTATCAGTGACATGAGAGGTGTATATAATGTATCAGTGACATGAGAGGTGTATATAATGTATCAGTGACATGAGAGGAGGATATAATGTATCAGTGACATGAGAGGAGGATATAATGTATCAGTGAATGAGAGGTGTATATAATGTATCAGTGACATGAGAGGAGGATATAATGTATCAGTGACATGAGAGGTGTATATAATGTATCAGTGACATGAGAGGAGGATATAATGTATCAGTGACATGAGAGGAGGATATAATGTATCAGTGACATGAGAGGTGTATATAATGTATCAGTGACATGAGAGGTGTATATAATGTATCAGTGACATGAGAGGTGTATATAATGTATCAGTGACATGAGAGGAGGATATAATGTATCAGTGACATGAGAGGTGTATATAATGTATCAGTGACATGAGAGGTGTATATAATGTATCAGTGACATGAGAGGTGTATATAATGTATCAGTGACATGAGAGGTGTATATAATGTATCAGTGACATGAGAGGTGTATATAATGTATCAGTGACATGAGAGGAGGATATAATGTATCAGTGACATGAGAGGTGTATATAATGTATCAGTGACATGAGAGGTGTATATAATGTATCAGTGACATGAGCGGTGTATATAATGTATCAGTGACATGAGAGGTGTATATAATGTATCAGTGACATGAGAGGAGGATATAATGTATCAGTGACATGAGAGGAGGATATAATGTATCAGTGACATGAGAGGTGTATATAATATATCAGTGACATGAGAGGAGGATATAATGTATCAGTGACATGAGAGGTGTATATAATATATCAGTGACATGAGAGGTGGATATAATGTATCAGTGACAGGAGAGGAGGATATAATGTATCAGTGACATGAGAGGAGGATATAATGTATCAGTGACATGAGAGGAGGATATAATGTATCAGTGACATGAGAGGTGTATATAATGTATCAGTGACATGAGAGGTGTATATAATGTATCAGTGACAGGAGCGGTGTATATAATGTATCAGTGACATGAGAGGAGGATATAATGTATCAGTGACATGAGAGGTGTATATAATGTATCAGTGACATGAGAGGTGTATATAATGTATCAGTGACATGAGCGGTGTATATAATGTATCAGTGACATGAGAGGAGGATATAATGTATCAGTGACATGAGAGGTGTATATAATGTATCAGTGACATGAGAGGTGTATATAATGTATCAGTGACATGAGAGGAGGATATAATGTATCAGTGACATGAGAGGAGGATATAATGTATCAGTGACATGAGAGGTGTATATAATGTATCAGTGACATGAGAGGTGTATATAATGTATCAGTGACATGAGAGGAGGATATAATATATCAGTGACATGAGAGGAGGATATAATGTATCAGTGACATGAGAGGAGGATATAATGTATCAGTGACATGAGAGGAGGATATAATGTATCAGTGACATGAGAGGTGTATATAATGTATCAGTGACATGAGAGGTGTATATAATGTATCAGTGACATGAGAGGAGGATATAATGTATCAGTGACATGAGAGGAGGATATAATGTATCAGTGACATGAGAGGTGTATATAATGTATCAGTGACATGAGAGGAGGATATAATAGATCAGTGACATGAGAGGAGGATATAATGTATCAGTGACATGAGAGGAGGATATAATGTATCAGTGACATGAGAGGAGGATATAATGTATCAGTGACATGAGAGGTGTATATAATGTATCAGTGACATGAGAGGTGTATATAATGTATCAGTGACATGAGAGGTGTATATAATGTATCAGTGACATGAGAGGAGGATATAATGTATCAGTGACATGAGAGGTGTATATAATGTATCAGTGACATGAGAGGAGGATATAATGTATCAGTGACATGAGAGGAGGATATAATGTATCAGTGACATGAGAGGTGTATATAATGTATCAGTGACATGAGAGGTGTATATAATGTATCAGTGACATGAGAGGTGTATATAATGTATCAGTGACATGAGAGGTGTATATAATGTATCAGTGACATGAGAGGTGTATATAATGTATCAGTGACATGAGAGGTGTATATAATGTATCAGTGACATGAGAGGAGGATATAATGTATCAGTGACATGAGAGGTGTATATAATGTATCAGTGACATGAGAGGTGTATATAATGTATCAGTGACATGAGCGGAGGATATAATGTATCAGTGACATGAGAGGAGGATATAATGTATCAGTGACATGAGAGGAGGATATAATATATCAGTGACATGAGAGGAGGATATAATGTATCAGTGACAGGAGAGGAGGATATAATGTATCAGTGAATGAGAGGTGTATATAATGTATCAGTGACATGAGAGGTGTATATAATGTATCAGTGACATGAGAGGAGGATATAATGTATCAGTGACATGAGAGGTGTATATAATGTATCAGTGACATGAGAGGAGGATATAATGTATCAGTGACATGAGAGGAGGATATAATGTATCAGTGACATGAGAGGAGGATATAATGTATCAGTGACATGAGAGGAGGATATAATGTATCAGTGACAGGAGAGGAGGATATAATGTATCAGTGACATGAGCGGTGTATATAATGTATCAGTGACATGAGAGGTGTATATAATGTATCAGTGACATGAGAGGTGTATATAATGTATCAGTGACATGAGAGGTGTATATAATGTATCAGTGACATGAGAGGTGTATATAATGTATCAGTGACATGAGAGGAGGATATAATGTATCAGTGACATGAGAGGTGTATATAATGTATCAGTGACATGAGAGGTGTATATAATGTATCAGTGACATGAGAGGAGGATATAATGTATCAGTGACATGAGAGGTGGATATAATGTATCAGTGACATGAGAGGTGGATATAATGTATCAGTGACATGAGAGGTGTATATAATGTATCAGTGACATGAGAGGTGTATATAATGTATCAGTGACATGAGAGGTGTATATAATGTATCAGTGACATGAGAGGTGGATATAATGTATCAGTGACATGAGAGGAGGATATAATGTATCAGTGACATGAGAGGTGTATATAATGTATCAGTGACATGAGAGGTGTATATAATGTATCAGTGAATGAGAGGTGTATATAATGTATCAGTGACATGAGAGGTGTATATAATGTATCAGTGACATGAGAGGAGGATATAATGTATCAGTGACATGAGAGGAGGATATAATGTATCAGTGACATGAGAGGAGGATATAATGTATCAGTGAATGAGAGGTGTATATAATGTATCAGTGACATGAGAGGTGTATATAATGTATCAGTGACATGAGAGGTGTATATAATGTATCAGTGACATGAGAGGAGGATATAATGTATCAGTGACATGAGCGGAGGATATAATGTATCAGTGACATGAGAGGTGTATATAATGTATCAGTGACATGAGAGGTGTATATAATGTATCAGTGACATGAGAGGAGGATATAATGTATCAGTGACATGAGAGGAGGATATAATGTATCAGTGAATGAGAGGTGTATATAATGTATCAGTGACATGAGAGGAGGATATAATGTATCAGTGACATGAGAGGTGTATATAATGTATCAGTGACATGAGAGGAGGATATAATGTATCAGTGACATGAGAGGAGGATATAATGTATCAGTGACATGAGAGGTGTATATAATGTATCAGTGACATGAGAGGTGTATATAATGTATCAGTGACATGAGAGGTGTATATAATGTATCAGTGACATGAGAGGAGGATATAATGTATCAGTGACATGAGAGGTGTATATAATGTATCAGTGACATGAGAGGTGTATATAATGTATCAGTGACATGAGAGGTGTATATAATGTATCAGTGACATGAGAGGTGTATATAATGTATCAGTGACATGAGAGGTGTATATAATGTATCAGTGACATGAGAGGAGGATATAATGTATCAGTGACATGAGAGGTGTATATAATGTATCAGTGACATGAGAGGTGTATATAATGTATCAGTGACATGAGCGGTGTATATAATGTATCAGTGACATGAGAGGTGTATATAATGTATCAGTGACATGAGAGGAGGATATAATGTATCAGTGACATGAGAGGAGGATATAATGTATCAGTGACATGAGAGGAGGATATAATGTATCAGTGACATGAGAGGTGTATATAATGTATCAGTGACATGAGAGGTGTATATAATGTATCAGTGACAGGAGCGGTGTATATAATGTATCAGTGACATGAGAGGAGGATATAATGTATCAGTGACATGAGAGGTGTATATAATGTATCAGTGACATGAGAGGTGTATATAATGTATCAGTGACATGAGAGGAGGATATAATGTATCAGTGACATGAGAGGAGGATATAATGTATCAGTGACATGAGAGGTGTATATAATGTATCAGTGACATGAGAGGTGTATATAATGTATCAGTGACATGAGAGGTGTATATAATGTATCAGTGACATGAGAGGAGGATATAATATATCAGTGACATGAGAGGAGGATATAATGTATCAGTGACATGAGAGGAGGATATAATGTATCAGTGACATGAGAGGAGGATATAATGTATCAGTGACATGAGAGGTGTATATAATGTATCAGTGACATGAGAGGTGTATATAATGTATCAGTGACATGAGAGGTGTATATAATGTATCAGTGACATGAGAGGAGGATATAATGTATCAGTGACATGAGAGGTGTATATAATGTATCAGTGACATGAGAGGAGGATATAATGTATCAGTGACATGAGAGGAGGATATAATGTATCAGTGACATGAGAGGTGTATATAATGTATCAGTGACATGAGAGGTGTATATAATGTATCAGTGACATGAGAGGTGTATATAATGTATCAGTGACATGAGAGGTGTATATAATGTATCAGTGACATGAGAGGTGTATATAATGTATCAGTGACATGAGAGGTGTATATAATGTATCAGTGACATGAGAGGTGTATATAATGTATCAGTGACATGAGAGGAGGATATAATGTATCAGTGACATGAGAGGTGTATATAATGTATCAGTGACATGAGAGGTGTATATAATGTATCAGTGACATGAGCGGAGGATATAATGTATCAGTGACATGAGAGGAGGATATAATGTATCAGTGACATGAGAGGAGGATATAATGTATCAGTGACATGAGAGGTGTATATAATGTATCAGTGACATGAGAGGAGGATATAATGTATCAGTGACAGGAGAGGAGGATATAATGTATCAGTGAATGAGAGGTGTATATAATGTATCAGTGACATGAGAGGTGTATATAATGTATCAGTGACATGAGAGGAGGATATAATGTATCAGTGACATGAGAGGTGTATATAATGTATCAGTGACATGAGAGGAGGATATAATGTATCAGTGACATGAGAGGAGGATATAATGTATCAGTGACATGAGAGGAGGATATAATGTATCAGTGACATGAGAGGAGGATATAATGTATCAGTGACAGGAGAGGAGGATATAATGTATCAGTGACATGAGCGGTGTATATAATGTATCAGTGACATGAGAGGTGTATATAATGTATCAGTGACATGAGAGGTGTATATAATGTATCAGTGACATGAGAGGTGTATATAATGTATCAGTGACATGAGAGGTGTATATAATGTATCAGTGACATGAGAGGAGGATATAATGTATCAGTGACATGAGAGGTGTATATAATGTATCAGTGACATGAGAGGTGTATATAATGTATCAGTGACATGAGAGGAGGATATAATGTATCAGTGACATGAGAGGTGGATATAATGTATCAGTGACATGAGAGGTGGATATAATGTATCAGTGACATGAGAGGTGTATATAATGTATCAGTGACATGAGAGGTGTATATAATGTATCAGTGACATGAGAGGTGTATATAATGTATCAGTGACATGAGAGGAGGATATAATGTATCAGTGACATGAGAGGTGTATATAATGTATCAGTGACATGAGAGGTGTATATAATGTATCAGTGAATGAGAGGTGTATATAATGTATCAGTGACATGAGAGGTGTATATAATGTATCAGTGACATGAGAGGAGGATATAATGTATCAGTGACATGAGAGGAGGATATAATGTATCAGTGACATGAGAGGAGGATATAATGTATCAGTGAATGAGAGGTGTATATAATGTATCAGTGACATGAGAGGTGTATATAATGTATCAGTGACATGAGAGGTGTATATAATGTATCAGTGACATGAGAGGAGGATATAATGTATCAGTGACATGAGAGGTGTATATAATGTATCAGTGACATGAGCGGAGGATATAATGTATCAGTGACATGAGAGGTGTATATAATGTATCAGTGACATGAGAGGTGTATATAATGTATCAGTGACATGAGAGGAGGATATAATGTATCAGTGACATGAGAGGAGGATATAATGTATCAGTGAATGAGAGGTGTATATAATGTATCAGTGACATGAGAGGAGGATATAATGTATCAGTGACATGAGAGGTGTATATAATGTATCAGTGACATGAGAGGAGGATATAATGTATCAGTGACATGAGAGGAGGATATAATGTATCAGTGACATGAGAGGTGTATATAATGTATCAGTGACATGAGAGGTGTATATAATGTATCAGTGACATGAGAGGTGTATATAATGTATCAGTGACATGAGAGGAGGATATAATGTATCAGTGACATGAGAGGTGTATATAATGTATCAGTGACATGAGAGGTGTATATAATGTATCAGTGACATGAGAGGTGTATATAATGTATCAGTGACATGAGAGGTGTATATAATGTATCAGTGACATGAGAGGATGATATAATGTATCAGTGACATGAGAGGAGGATATAATGTATCAGTGACATGAGAGGAGGATATAATGTATCAGTGACATGAGAGGTGTATATAATGTATCAGTGACATGAGAGGAGGATATAATGTATCAGTGACATGAGAGGAGGATATAATGTATCAGTGACATGAGAGGAGGATATAATGTATCAGTGACATGAGAGGAGGATATAATGTATCAGTGACATGAGAGGAGGATATAATGTATCAGTGACATGAGAGGTGTATATAATGTATCAGTGACATGAGAGGTGTATATAATGTATCAGTGACATGAGAGGTGTATATAATGTATCAGTGACATGAGAGGTGTATATAATGTATCAGTGACATGAGAGGTGTATATAATGTATCAGTGACATGAGAGGAGGATATAATGTATCAGTGACATGAGCGGTGTATATAATGTATCAGTGACATGAGAGGAGGATATAATGTATCAGTGACATGAGAGGTGTATATAATGTATCAGTGACATGAGCGGTGTATATAATGTATCAGTGACATGAGAGGAGGATATAATGTATCAGTGACATGAGAGGTGGATATAATGTATCAGTGACATGAGAGGTGGATATAATGTATCAGTGACATGAGAGGTGTATATAATGTATCAGTGACATGAGAGGTGTATATAATGTATCAGTGACAGGAGCGGTGTATATAATGTATCAGTGACATGAGAGGTGTATATAATGTATCAGTGACATGAGAGGAGGATATAATGTATCAGTGACATGAGAGGTGTATATAATGTATCAGTGACATGAGAGGTGTATATAATGTATCAGTGACATGAGAGGAGGATATAATGTATCAGTGACATGAGAGGTGTATATAATGTATCAGTGACATGAGAGGTGTATATAATGTATCAGTGACATGAGAGGTGTATATAATGTATCAGTGACATGAGAGGTGTATATAATGTATCAGTGACATGAGAGGTGTATATAATGTATCAGTGACATGAGCGGTGTATATAATGTATCAGTGACATGAGAGGAGGATATAATGTATCAGTGACATGAGAGGTGTATATAATGTATCAGTGACATGAGAGGTGTATATAATGTATCAGTGACATGAGAGGTGTATATAATGTATCAGTGACATGAGAGGAGGATATAATGTATCAGTGACATGAGAGGAGGATATAATGTATCAGTGACAGGAGCGGTGTATATAATGTATCAGTGACAGGAGAGGAGGATATAATGTATCAGTGACATGAGAGGAGGATATAATGTATCAGTGACATGAGAGGAGGATATAATGTATCAGTGACATGAGAGGTGTATATAATGTATCAGTGACATGAGAGGAGGATATAATGTATCAGTGACATGAGAGGTGTATATAATGTATCAGTGACAGGAGAGGTGTATATAATGTATCAGTGACATGAGAGGTGTATATAATATATCAGTGACATGAGAGGAGGATATAATGTATCAGTGACATGAGAGGAGGATATAATGTATCAGTGACATGAGAGGTGTATATAATGTATCAGTGACAGGAGAGGTGTATATAATGTATCAGTGACATGAGAGGTGTATATAATATATCAGTGACATGAGAGGAGGATATAATGTATCAGTGACATGAGAGGAGGATATAATGTATCAGTGACATGAGAGGAGGATATAATGTATCAGTGACATGAGAGGTGTATATAATATATCAGTGACATGAGAGGTGTATATAATGTATCAGTGACATGAGAGGAGGATATAATGTATCAGTGACATGAGAGGTGTATATAATGTATCAGTGACATGAGAGGAGGATATAATGTATCAGTGACATGAGAGGTGTATATAATGTATCAGTGACATGAGAGGAGGATATAATGTATCAGTGACATGAGAGGAGGATATAATGTATCAGTGACAGGAGAGGTGTATATAATGTATCAGTGACATGAGAGGTGGATATAATGTATCAGTGACATGAGAGGTGTATATAATGTATCAGTGACATGAGAGGAGGATATAATGTATCAGTGACATGAGCGGAGGATATAATGTATCAGTGACAGGAGAGGTGTATATAATGTATCAGTGACATGAGAGGTGTATATAATGTATCAGTGACATGAGAGGAGGATATAATGTATCAGTGACATGAGAGGAGGATATAATGTATCAGTGACATGAGAGGTGTATATAATGTATCAGTGACATGAGAGGAGGATATAATGTATCAGTGACATGAGAGGTGTATATAATGTATCAGTGACATGAGAGGAGGATATAATGTATCAGTGACATGAGAGGAGGATATAATGTATCAGTGACATGAGAGGTGTATATAATGTATCAGTGACAGGAGAGGTGTATATAATGTATCAGTGACAGGAGCGGTGGATATAATGTATCAGTGACAGGAGCGGTGGATATAATGTATCAGTGACAGGAGAGGAGGATATAATGTATCAGTGACATGAGAGGAGGATATAATGTATCAGTGACAGGAGAGCTGTATATAATGTATCAGTGACATGAGAGGTGGATATAATGTATCAGTGACATGAGAGGAGGATATAATGTATCAGTGACATGAGAGGTGTATATAATGTATCAGTGACATGAGAGGAGGATATAATGTATCAGTGACATGAGAGGTGGATATAATGTATCAGTGACATGAGAGGAGGATATAATGTATCAGTGACATGAGAGGTGTATATAATGTATCAGTGACATGAGAGGTGTATATAATATATCAGTGACATGAGCGGTGTATATAATATATCAGTGACATGAGAGGTGGATATAATATATCAGTGACATGAGAGGTGTATATAATGTATCAGTGACAGGAGAGCTGTATATAATGTATCAGTGACAGGAGAGGAGGATATAATGTATCAGTGACATGAGCGGTGTATATAATGTATCAGTGACATGAGAGGTGTATATAATGTATCAGTGACAGGAGAGGAGGATATAATGCATCAGTGACATGAGAGGTGGATATAATGTATCAGTGACATGAGAGGTGTATATAATGTATCAGTGACATGAGAGGAGGATATAATGTATCAGTGACATGAGAGGTGTATATAATGTATCAGTGACAGGAGAGCTGTATATAATGTATCAGTGACAGGAGAGCTGTATATAATGTATCAGTGACAGGAGAGGAGGATATAATGTATCAGTGACATGAGCGGTGTATATAATGTATCAGTGACAGGAGAGGTGTATATAATGTATCAGTGACATGAGCGGTGTATATAATGTATCAGTGACATGAGAGGTGTATATAATGTATCAGTGACATGAGAGGTGTATATAATGTATCAGTGACATGAGAGGTGTATATAATGTATCAGTGACAGGAGAGCTGTATATAATGTATCAGTGACAGGAGAGGAGGATATAATGTATCAGTGACATGAGCGGTGTATATAATGTATCAGTGACAGGAGAGGTGTATATAATGTATCAGTGACATGAGCGGTGTATATAATGTATCAGTGACATGAGAGGTGTATATAATGTATCAGTGACAGGAGAGCTGTATATAATGTATCAGTGACAGGAGAGCTGTATATAATGTATCAGTGACAGGAGAGGAGGATATAATGTATCAGTGACAGGAGAGGTGTATATAATGTATCAGTGACAGGAGAGGAGGATATAATGTATCAGTGACATGAGAGGAGGATATAATGTATCAGTGACATGAGAGGAGGATATAATGTATCAGTGACATGAGAGGTGTATATAATGTATCAGTGACATGAGAGGTGGATATAATATATCAGTGACATGAGAGGTGTATATAATGTATCAGTGACATGAGAGGAGGATATAATGTATCAGTGACATGAGAGGAGGATATAATGTATCAGTGACATGAGAGGTATATATAATGTATCAGTGACATGAGAGGAGGATATAATGTATCAGTGACATGAGAGGAGGATATAATGTATCAGTGACATGAGAGGAGGATATAATGTATCAGTGACATGAGAGGAGGATATAATGTATCAGTGACATAAGAGGAGGATATAATGTATCAGTGACAGGAGCGGTGTATATAATGTATCAGTGACAGGAGAGGAGGATATAATGTATCAGTGACATGAGAGGTGGATATAATGTATCAGTGACATGAGAGGAGGATATAATGTATCAGTGACATGAGAGGAGGATATAATGTATCAGTGACATGAGAGGAGGATATAATGTATCAGTGACATGAGAGGTGTATATAATGTATCAGTGACATGAGAGGAGGATATAATGTATCAGTGACATGAGAGGAGGATATAATGTATCAGTGACATGAGAGGTGTATATAATGTATCAGTGACAGGAGAGGAGGATATAATGTATCAGTGACATGAGAGGAGGATATAATGTATCAGTGACATGAGAGGAGGATATAATGTATCAGTGACATGAGAGGTGTATATAATGTATCAGTGACAGGAGAGGTGTATATAATGTATCAGTGACATGAGAGGTGTATATAATGTATCAGTGACATGAGAGGTGAATATAATGTATCAGTGACATGAGAGGAGGATATAATGTATCAGTGACATGAGAGGAGGATATAATGTATCAGTGACATGAGAGGAGGATATAATGTATCAGTGACATGAGAGGAGGATATAATGTATCAGTGACATGAGAGGTGGATATAATGTATCAGTGACATGAGAGGTGGATATAATGTATCAGTGACATGAGAGGTGGATATAATGTATCAGTGACATGAGAGGTGGATATAATGTATCAGTGACATGAGAGGTGGATATAATGTATCAGTGACATGAGAGGAGGATATAATGTATCAGTGACATGAGAGGTGGATATAATGTATCAGTGACAGGAGAGGTGTATATAATGTATCAGTGACATGAGAGGAGGATATAATGTATCAGTGACATGAGAGGTGTATATAATATATCAGTGACATGAGAGGTGTATATAATGTATCAGTGACATGAGAGGAGGATATAATGTATCAGTGACATGAGAGGTGTATATAATGTATCAGTGACATGAGAGGAGGATATAATGTATCAGTGACATGAGAGGTGTATATAATGTATCAGTGACATGAGAGGAGGATATAATGTATCAGTGACAGGAGAGGTGTATATAATGTATCAGTGACATGAGAGGAGGATATAATGTATCAGTGACATGAGAGGAGGATATAATGTATCAGTGACAGGAGAGGTGTATATAATGTATCAGTGACATGAGAGGAGGATATAATGTATCAGTGACATGAGAGGTGTATATAATGTATCAGTGACATGAGAGGAGGATATAATGTATCAGTGACATGAGCGGAGGATATAATGTATCAGTGACAGGAGAGGTGTATATAATGTATCAGTGACATGAGAGGTGTATATAATGTATCAGTGACATGAGAGGAGGATATAATGTATCAGTGACATGAGAGGAGGATATAATGTATCAGTGACATGAGAGGTGTATATAATGTATCAGTGACATGAGAGGAGGATATAATGTATCAGTGACATGAGAGGTGTATATAATGTATCAGTGACATGAGAGGAGGATATAATGTATCAGTGACATGAGAGGAGGATATAATGTATCAGTGACATGAGAGGTGTATATAATGTATCAGTGACATGAGAGGTGTATATAATGTATCAGTGACATGAGAGGAGGATATAATGTATCAGTGACATGAGAGGAGGATATAATGTATCAGTGACAGGAGAGGAGGATATAATGTATCAGTGACATGAGCGGTGTATATAATGTATCAGTGACATGAGAGGTGTATATAATGTATCAGTGACAGGAGAGGAGGATATAATGTATCAGTGACATGAGAGGAGGATATAATGTATCAGTGACATGAGCGGAGGATATAATGTATCAGTGACAGGAGAGGAGGATATAATGTATCAGTGACATGAGAGGAGGATATAATGTATCAGTGACATGAGCGGAGGATATAATGTATCAGTGACAGGAGAGGAGGATATAATGTATCAGTGACATGAGAGGTGTATATAATGTATCAGTGACATGAGAGGAGGATTTAATGTATCAGTGACATGAGCGGAGGATATAATGTATCAGTGACAGGAGAGGAGGATATAATGTATCAGTGACATGAGAGGTGTATATAATGTATCAGTGACATGAGAGGAGGATATAATGTATCAGTGACAGGAGAGGAGGATATAATGTATCAGTGACATGAGAGGAGGATATAATGTATCAGTGACATGAGAGGAGGATATAATGTATCAGTGACATGAGCGGTGTATATAATGTATCAGTGACAGGAGAGGAGGATATAATGTATCAGTGACATGAGCGGTGTATATAATGTATCAGTGACATGAGAGGAGGATATAATGTATCAGTGACATGAGCGGTGTATATAATGTATCAGTGACATGAGAGGTGTATATAATGTATCAGTGACATGAGAGGTGGATATAATGTATCAGTGACATGAGAGGAGGATATAATGTATCAGTGACAGGAGAGGTGTATATAATGTATCAGTGACATGAGAGGAGGATATAATGTATCAGTGACATGAGAGGAGGATATAATGTATCAGTAACAGGAGAGGAGGATATAATGTATCAGTGACATGAGAGGTGTATATAATGTATCAGTGACATGAGAGGTGTATATAATGTATCAGTGACATGAGAGGTGGATATAATGTATCAGTGACATGAGAGGAGGATATAATGTATCAGTGACAGGAGAGGAGGATATAATGTATCAGTGACATGAGAGGAGGATATAATGTATCAGTGACAGGAGAGGAGGATATAATGTATCAGTGACATGAGAGGTGTATATAATGTATCAGCGACATGAGAGGAGGATATAATGTATCAGTGACATGAGAGGAGGATATAATGTATCAGTGACATGAGAGGTGTATATAATGTATCAGTGACATGAGAGGAGGATATAATGTATCAGTGACATGAGAGGAGGATATAATGTATCAGTGACATGAGCGGTGTATATAATGTATCAGTGACATGAGAGGAGGATATAATGTATCAGTGACATGAGAGGAGGATATAATGTGTCAGTGACAGGAGAGGAGGATATAATGTATCAGTGACATGAGAGGTGGATATAATGTATCAGTGACATGAGCGGAGGATATAATGTATCAGTGACATGTGAGGAGGATATAATGTATCAGTGACATGAGAGGTGTATATAATGTATCAGTGACATGAGCGGAGGATATAATGTATCAGTGACATGAGAGGAGGATATAATGTATCAGTGACAGGAGGATATAATGTATCAGTGACATGAGAGGAGGATATAATGTATTAGTGACATGAGAGGAGGATATAATGTATCAGTGACATGAGAGGAGGATATAATGTATCAGTGACAGGAGAGGAGGATATAATGTATCAGTGACATGAGAGGTGGATATAATGTATCAGTGACATGAGAGGAGGATATAATGTATCAGTGACATGAGAGGTGGATATAATGTATCTGACATGAGAGGTGGATATAATGTATCAGTGACATGAGAGGAGGATATAATGTATCAGTGACATGAGAGGTGTATATAATGTATCAGTGACAGGAGAGTAGGATATAATGTATCAGTGACATGAGAGGAGGATATAATGTATCAGTGACATGAGAGGAGGATATAATGTATCAGTGACATGAGAGGAGGATATAATGTATCAGTGACATGAGAGGAGGATATAATGTATCAGTGACATGAGAGGAGGATATAATGTATCAGTGACATGAGAGGAGGATATAATGTATCAGTGACATGAGAGGTGTATATAATGTATCAGTGACATGAGAGGTGGATATAATGTATCAGTGACATGAGAGGTGTATATAATGTATCAGTGACATGAGCGGAGGATATAATGTATCAGTGACATGAGAGGTGTATATAATGTATCAGAGACATGAGAGGAGGATATAATGTATCAGTGACATGAGAGGAGGATATAATGTATCAGTGACATGAGAGGTGTATATAATGTATCCGTGACATGAGCGGAGGATATAATGTATCAGTGACATGAGAGGTGTATATAATGTATCAGTGACATGAGAGGAGGATATAATGTATCAGTGACATGAGAGGATGATATAATGTATCAGTGACATGAGAGGTGTATATAATGTATCAGTGACATGAGAGGAGGATATAATGTATCAGTGACATGAGATGTGTATATAATGTATCAGTGACATGAGAGGTGTATATAATGTATCAGTGACAGGAGAGGAGGATATAATGTATCAGTGACATGAGAGGAGGATATAATGTATCAGTGACATGAGAGGAGGATATAATGTATCAGTGACATGAGAGGAGGATATAATGTATCAGTGACATGAGAGGAGGATATAATGTATCAGTGACATGAGAGGTGTATATAATGTATCAGTGACATGAGAGGAGGATATAATGTATCAGTGACATGAGAGGAGGATATAATGTATCAGTGACATGAGAGGAGGATATAATGTATCAGTGACATGAGAGGTGTATATAATGTATCAGTGACATGAGAGGTGTATATAATGTATCAGTGACATGAGAGGTGTATATAATGTATCAGTGACATGAGAGGAGGATATAATGTATCAGTGACATGAGAGGAGGATATAATGTATCAGTGACAAGAGAGGAGGATATAATGTATCAGTGACATGAGAGGAATATATAATGTATCAGTGACATGAGAGGTGTATATAATGTATCAGTGACATGAGAGGATGATATAATGTATCAGTGACAGGAGAGGAGGATATAATGTATCAGTGACATGAGAGGAGGATATAATGTATCAGTGACATGAGAGGAATATATAATGTATCAGTGACATGAGAGGTGTATATAATGTATCAGTGACATGAGAGGATGATATAATGTATCAGTGACAGGAGAGGAGGATATAATGTATCAGTGACATGAGAGGAGGATATAATGTATCAGTGACATGAGAGGAGGATATAAAGTATCAGTGACATGAGCGGAGGATATAATGTATCAGTGACATGAGAGGTGTATATAATGTATCAGTGACATGAGAGGTGTATATAATGTATCAGTGACATGAGAGGTGGATATAATGTATCAGTGACATGAGAGGAGGATATAATGTATCAGTGACATGAGAGGATGATATAATGTATCAGTGACATGAGAGGAGGATATAATGTATCAGTGACAGGAGAGGAGGATATAATGTATCAGTGACATGAGAGGAGGATATAATGTATCAGTGACATGAGAGGTGGATATAATGTATCAGTGACATGAGAGGAGGATATAATGTATCAGTGACATGAGAGGTGTATATAATGTATCAGTGACAGGAGAGGAGGATATAATGTATCAGTGACATGAGAGGAGGATATAATGTATCAGTGACAGGAGAGGAGGATATAATGTATCAGTGACATGAGAGGAGGATATAATGTATCAGTGACATGAGCGGTGTATATAATGTATCAGTGACAGGAGAGGAGGATATAATGTATCAGTGACATGAGAGGTGGATATAATGTATCAGTGACATGAGAGGTGTATATAATGTATCAGTGACATGAGAGGAGGATATAATGTATCAGTGACATGAGAGGTGTATATAATGTATCAGTGACATGAGCGGAGGATATAATGTATCAGTGACATGAGAGGAGGATATAATGTATCAGTGACATGAGAGGTGTATATAATGTATCAGTGACATGAGAGGTGTATATAATGTATCAGTGACATGAGAGGAGGATATAATGTATCAGTGACATGAGCGGAGGATATAATGTATCAGTGACATGAGAGGAGGATATAATGTATCAGTGACATGAGAGGATGATATAATGTATCAGTGACATGAGAGGAGGATATAATGTATCAGTGACAGGAGAGGAGGATATAATGTATCAGTGACATGAGAGGAGGATATAATGTATCAGTGACAGGAGAGGAGGATATAATGTATCAGTGACATGAGAGGAGGATATAATGTATCAGTGACATGAGCGGTGTATATAATGTATCAGTGACAGGAGAGGAGGATATAATGTATCAGTGACATGAGAGGAGGATATAATGTATCAGTGACATGAGAGGAGGATATAATGTATCAGTGACATGAGAGGAGGATATAATGTATCAGTGACATGAGAGGTGTATATAATGTATCAGTGACATGAGAGGAGGATATAATGTATCAGTGACAGGAGAGGAGGATATAATGTATCAGTGACATGAGAGGAGGATATAATGTATCAGTGACATGAGAGGTGTATATAATGTATCAGTGACATGAGAGGAGGATATAATGTATCAGTGACATGAGAGGAGGATATAATGTATCAGTGACATGAGAGGTGTATATAATGTATCAGTGACATGAGAGGAGGATATAATGTATCAGTGACATGAGAGGAGGATATAATGTATCAGTGACATGAGAGGTGTATATAATGTATCAGTGACATGAGCGGAGGATATAATGTATCAGTGACATGAGCGGTGTATATAATGTATCAGTGACATGAGAGGAGGATATAATGTATCAGTGACATGAGAGGAGGATATAATGTATCAGTGACATGAGAGGTGGATATAATGTATCAGTGACATGAGAGGTGTATATAATGTATCAGTGACATGAGCGGTGTATATAATGTATCAGTGACATGAGAGGAGGATATAATGTATCAGTGACATGAGAGGAGGATATAATGTATCAGTGACATGAGCGGTGTATATAATGTATCAGTGACATGAGAGGAGGATATAATGTATCAGTGACATGAGAGGAGGATATAATGTATCAGTGACATGAGAGGTGTATATAATGTATCATTGACATGAGAGGAGGATATAATGTATCAGTGACATGAGAGGTGTATATAATGTATCAGTGACATGAGAGGAGGATATAATGTATCAGTGACATGAGAGGAGGATATAATGTATCAGTGACATGAGAGGAGGATATAATGTATCAGTGACATGAGAGGAGGATATAATGTATCAGTGACATGAGAGGTGTATATAATGTATCAGTGACATGAGAGGTGTATATAATGTATCAGTGACATGAGAGGTGTATATAATGTATCAGTGACATGAGAGGTGTATATAATGTATCAGTGACATGAGAGGAGGATATAATGTATCAGTGACATGAGAGGTGTATATAATGTATCAGTGACATGAGAGGTGTATATAATGTATCAGTGACATGAGAGGTGTATATAATGTATCAGTGACATGAGAGGAGGATATAATGTATCAGTGACAGGAGAGGAGGATATAATGTATCAGTGAATGAGAGGTGTATATAATGTATCAGTGACATGAGAGGTGTATATAATGTATCAGTGACATGAGAGGAGGATATAATGTATCAGTGACATGAGAGGTGTATATAATGTATCAGTGACATGAGAGGAGGATATAATGTATCAGTGACATGAGAGGAGGATATAATGTATCAGTGACATGAGAGGAGGATATAATGTATCAGTGACATGAGAGGAGGATATAATGTATCAGTGACAGGAGAGGAGGATATAATGTATCAGTGACATGAGCGGTGTATATAATGTATCAGTGACATGAGAGGTGTATATAATGTATCAGTGACATGAGAGGAGGATATAATGTATCAGTGACATGAGCGGTGTATATAATGTATCAGTGACATGAGAGGTGTATATAATGTATCAGTGACATGAGAGGAGGATATAATGTATCAGTGACATGAGAGGTGGATATAATGTATCAGTGACATGAGAGGAGGATATAATGTATCAGTGACATGAGAGGTGGATATAATATATCAGTGACATGAGAGGAGGATATAATGTATCAGTGACAGGAGAGGAGGATATAATGTATCAGTGACATGAGAGGTGTATATAATGTATCAGTGACATGAGAGGTGTATATAATGTATCAGTGACATGAGAGGTGTATATAATGTATCAGTGACATGAGAGGTGTATATAATGTATCAGTGACATGAGAGGTGTATATAATGTATCAGTGACATGAGAGGAGGATATAATGTATCAGTGACATGAGAGGTGTATATAATGTATCAGTGACATGAGAGGTGTATATAATGTATCAGTGACATGAGAGGTGTATATAATGTATCAGTGACATGAGAGGAGGATATAATGTATCAGTGACATGAGAGGTGTATATAATGTATCAGTGACATGAGAGGTGTATATAATGTATCAGTGACATGAGAGGTGTATATAATATATCAGTGACATGAGAGGTGTATATAATGTATCAGTGACATGAGAGGAGGATATAATGTATCAGTGACATGAGAGGAGGATATAATGTATCAGTGACATGAGAGGTGGATATAATGTATCAGTGACATGAGAGGTGGATATAATGTATCAGTGACATGAGAGGAGGATATAATGTATCAGTGACATGAGAGGAGGATATAATGTATCAGTGACATGAGAGGTGTATATAATGTATCAGTGACATGAGAGGTGTATATAATGTATCAGTGACATGAGGTGTATATAATGTATCAGTGACATGAGAGGTGGATATAATGTATCAGTGACATGAGAGGAGGATATAATGTATCAGTGACATGAGAGGTGTATATAATGTATCAGTGACATGAGAGGTGTATATAATGGATCAGTGAATGAGAGGTGTATATAATGTATCAGTGACATGAGAGGTGTATATAATGTATCAGTGACATGAGAGGAGGATATAATGTATCAGTGACATGAGAGGAGGATATAATGTATCAGTGACATGAGAGGTGTATATAATGTATCAGTGAATGAGAGGTGTATATAATGTATCAGTGACATGAGAGGTGTATATAATGTATCAGTGACATGAGAGGTGTATATAATGTATCAGTGACATGAGAGGTGTATATAATGTATCAGTGACATGAGAGGTGTATATAATGTATCAGTGACATGAGAGGTGTATATAATGTATCAGTGACATGAGAGGTGTATATAATGTATCAGTGACATGAGAGGAGGATATAATGTATCAGTGACATGAGAGGAGGATATAATGTATCAGTGACATGAGAGGTGTATATAATGTATCAGTGACATGAGAGGAGGATATAATGTATCAGTGACATGAGAGGTGTATATAATGTATCAGTGAATGAGAGGTGTATATAATGTATCAGTGACATGAGAGGTGTATATAATGTATCAGTGACATGAGAGGTGTATATAATGTATCAGTGACATGAGAGGTGTATATAATGTATCAGTGACATGAGAGGTGTATATAATGTATCAGTGACATGAGAGGTGTATATAATGTATCAGTGACAGGAGAGGAGGATATAATGTATCAGTGACATGAGAGGTGTATATAATGTATCAGTGAATGAGAGGTGTATATAATGTATCAGTGACATGAGAGGTGTATATAATGTATCAGTGACATGAGAGGTGTATATAATGTATCAGTGAATGAGAGGTGTATATAATGTATCAGTGACATGAGAGGTGTATATAATGTATCAGTGACATGAGAGGTGTATATAATGTATCAGTGACATGAGAGGTGTATATAATGTATCAGTGACAGGAGAGGAGGATATAATGTGTCAGTGACAGGAGAGGAGGATATAATGTATCAGTGACATGAGAGGTGTATATAATGTATCAGTGACATGAGAGGAGGATATAATGTATCAGTGACATGAGAGGTGTATATAATGTATCAGTGACATGAGAGGAGGATATAATGTATCAGTGACATGAGAGGTGGATATAATGTATCAGTGACATGAGAGGTGTATATAATGTATCAGTGACATGAGAGGTGGATATAATGTATCAGTGACATGAGCGGTGTATATAATGTATCAGTGACATGAGAGGATGATATAATGTATCAGTGACATGAGAGGTGTATATAATGTATCAGTGACATGAGAGGATGATATAATGTATCAGTGACATGAGAGGTGTATATAATGTATCAGTGACATGAGAGGAGGATATAATGTATCAGTGACATGAGAGGAGGATATAATGTATCAGTGACATGAGAGGATGATATAATGTATCAGTGACATGAGAGGTGTATATAATGTATCAGTGACATGAGAGGATGATATAATGTATCAGTGACATGAGAGGTGTATATAATGTATCAGTGACATGAGAGGTGTATATAATGTATCAGTGACATGAGAGGAGGATATAATGTATCAGTGACATGAGAGGATGATATAATGTATCAGTGACATGAGAGGTGTATATAATGTATCAGTGACATGAGAGGAGGATATAATGTATCAGTGACATGAGAGGATGATATAATGTATCAGTGACATGAGAGGAGGATATAATGTATCAGTGACATGAGAGGTGGATATAATGTATCAGTGACATGAGAGGTGTATATAATGTATCAGTGACATGAGAGGTGGATATAATGTATCAGTGACATGAGCGGTGTATATAATGTATCAGTGACATGAGAGGATGATATAATGTATCAGTGACATGAGAGGTGTATATAATGTATCAGTGACATGAGAGGATGATATAATGTATCAGTGACATGAGAGGTGTATATAATGTATCAGTGACATGAGAGGTGTATATAATGTATCAGTGACATGAGAGGAGGATATAATGTATCAGTGACATGAGAGGAGGATATAATGTATCAGTGACATGAGAGGTGGATATAATGTATCAGTGACATGAGAGGTGTATATAATGTATCAGTGACATGAGAGGTGTATATAATGTATCAGTGACATGAGAGGTGTATATAATGTATCAGTGACATGAGAGGTGGATATAATGTATCAGTGACATGAGAGGTGTATATAATGTATCAGTGACATGAGAGGTGTATATAATGTATCAGTGACATGAGAGGTGGATATAATGTATCAGTGACATGAGAGGTGTATATAATGTATCAGTGACATGAGAGGAGGATATAATGTATCAGTGACATGAGAGGAGGATATAATGTATCAGTGACATGAGAGGAGGATATAATGTATCAGTGACATGAGAGGAGGATATAATGTATCAGTGACATGAGAGGTGTATATAATGTATCAGTGACATGAGAGGTGTATATAATGTATCAGTGACATGAGAGGTGGATATAATGTATCAGTGACATGAGAGGAGGATATAATGTATCAGTGACATGAGAGGTGTATATAATGTATCAGTGACATGAGAGGTGGATATAATGTATCAGTGACATGAGAGGAGGATATAATGTATCAGTGACATGAGAGGAGGATATAATGTATCAGTGACATGAGAGGTGTATATAATGTATCAGTGACATGAGAGGTGTATATAATGTATCAGTGACAGGAGAGGAGGATATAATGTATCAGTGACATGAGAGGAGGATATAATGTATCAGTGACATGAGAGGTGTATATAATGTATCAGTGACATGAGAGGTGTATATAATGTATCAGTGACAGGAGAGGTGTATATAATGTATCAGTGACATGAGAGGTGTATATAATGTATCAGTGACATGAGAGGAGGATATAATGTATCAGTGACATGAGCGGAGGATATAATGTATCAGTGACATGAGAGGTGTATATAATGTATCAGTGACAGGAGCGGTGGATATAATGTATCAGTGACATGAGAGGAGGATATAATGTATCAGTGACATGAGAGGAGGATATAATGTATCAGTGACATGAGGAGGATATAATGTATCAGTGACATGAGAGGAGGATATAATGTATCAGTGACATGAGAGGAGGATATAATGTATCAGTGACAGGAGAGGAGGATATAATGTATCAGTGACATGAGAGGAGGATATAATGTATCAGTGACATGAGAGGTGTATATAATGTATCAGTGACATGAGAGGTGTATATAATGTATCAGTGACATGAGAGGAGGATATAATGTATCACTGACATGAGAGGAGGATATAATGTATCAGTGACATGAGAGGAGGATATAATGTATCAGTGACAGGAGAGGTGTATATAATGTATCAGTGACATGAGAGGTGTATATAATGTATCAGTGACATGAGAGGAGGATATAATGTATCAGTGACAGGAGAGGTGTATATAATGTATCAGTGACATGAGAGGAGGATATAATGTATCAGTGACAGGAGAGGTGTATATAATGTATCAGTGACATGAGAGGAGGATATAATGTATCAGTGACATGAGAGGAGGATATAATGTATCAGTGACATGAGAGGAGGATATAATGTATCAGTGACATGAGAGGAGGATATAATGTATCAGTGACATGAGAGGAGGATATAATGTATCAGTGACATGAGAGCTGTATATAATGTATCAGTGACATGAGAGGTGTATATAATGTATCAGTGACATGAGAGCTGTATATAATGTATCAGTGACATGAGAGGTGTATATAATGTATCAGTGACATGAGAGGAGGATATAATGTATCAGTGACATGAGAGGAGGATATAATGTATCAGTGACAGGAGAGGAGGATATAATGTATCAGTGACATGAGAGGTGGATATAATGTATCAGTGACATGAGAGGAGGATATAATGTATCAGTGACATGAGAGGTGTATATAATGTATCAGTGACATGAGAGGAGGATATAATGTATCAGTGACATGAGAGGTGGATATAATGTATCAGTGACAGGAGAGGAGGATATAATGTATCAGTGACATGAGAGGTGGATATAATGTATCAGTGACATGAGAGGTGTATATAATGTATCAGTGACATGAGAGGAGGATATAATGTATCAGTGACATGAGAGGAGGATATAATGTATCAGTGACATGAGAGGTGGATATAATGTATCAGTGACATGAGAGGAGGATATAATGTATCAGTGACATGAGAGGTGTATATAATGTATCAGTGACATGAGAGGAGGATATAATGTATCAGTGACATGAGAGGAGGATATAATGTATCAGTGACATGAGAGGTGGATATAATGTATCAGTGACATGAGAGGAGGATATAATGTATCAGTGACATGAGAGGTGTATATAATGTATCAGTGACATGAGAGGAGGAAATAATGTATCAGTGACATGAGAGGAGGATATAATGTATCAGTGACAGGAGAGGAGGATATAATGTATCAGTGACAGGAGAGGAGGATATAATGTATCAGTGACATGAGAGGTGTATATAATGTATCAGTGACATGAGAGGTGTATATAATGTATCAGTGACATGAGAGGAGGATATAATGTATCAGTGACATGAGAGGTGGATATAATGTATCAGTGACATGAGAGGAGGATATAATGTATCAGTGACAGGAGAGGTGTATATAATGTATCAGTGACATGAGAGGTGTATATAATGTATCAGTGACATGAGAGGAGGATATAATGTATCAGTGACATGAGAGGTGGATATAATGTATCAGTGACATGAGCGGTGTATATAATGTATCAGTGACAGGAGAGGAGGATATAATGTATCAGTGACATGAGAGGTGGATATAATGTATCAGTGACATGAGCGGAGGATATAATGTATCAGTGACATGAGAGGAGGATATAATGTATCAGTGACATGAGCGGTGTATATAATGTATCAGTGACAGGAGAGGAGGATATAATGTATCAGTGACATGAGAGGAGGATATAATGTATCAGTGACATGAGAGGAGGATATAATGTATCAGTGACCATGAGAGGTGTATATAATGTATCAGTGACATGAGAGGAGGATATAATGTATCAGTGACATGAGCGGTGTATATAATGTATCAGTGACAGGAGAGGAGGATATAATGTATCAGTGACATGAGAGGAGGATATAATGTATCAGTGACATGAGAGGTGGATATAATGTATCAGTGACATGAGAGGTGTATATAATGTATCAGTGACATGAGAGGAGGATATAATGTATCAGTGACATGAGAGGAGGATATAATGTATCAGTGACAGGAGAGGTGTATATAATATATCAGTGACATGAGAGGAGGATATAATGTATCAGTGACATGAGAGGTGTATATAATGTATCAGTGACAGGAGAGGTGTATATAATGTATCAGTGACATGAGAGGAGGATATAATGTATCAGTGACATGAGAGGTGTATATAATGTATCAGTGACATGAGTGGAGGATATAATGTATCAGTGACATGAGAGGTGGATATAATGTATCAGTGACATGAGAGGTGGATATAATGTATCAGTGACATGAGAGGAGGATATAATGTATCAGTGACATGAGAGGAGGATATAATGTATCAGTGACAGGAGAGGTGGATATAATGTATCAGTGACATGAGAGGAGGATATAATGTATCAGTGACATGAGAGGAGGATATAATGTATCAGTGACATGAGAGGTGTATATAATGTATCAGTGACATGAGCGGAGGATATAATGTATCAGTGACATGAGAGGTGGATATAATGTATCAGTGACATGAGAGGTGGATATAATGTATCAGTGACATGAGAGGAGGATATAATGTATCAGTGACATGAGAGGAGGATATAATGTATCAGTGACATGAGAGGTGTATATAATGTATCAGTGACATGAGAGGTGGATATAATGTATCAGTGACATGAGAGGAGGATATAATGTATCAGTGACATGAGAGGAGGATATAATGTATCAGTGACATGAGAGGTGGATATAATGTATCAGTGACATGAGAGGAGGATATAATGTATCAGTGACATGAGAGGAGGATATAATGTATCAGTGACATGAGAGGTGTATATAATGTATCAGTGACATGAGAGGTGTATATAATGTATCAGTGACATGAGAGGAGGATATAATGTATCAGTGACATGAGAGGTGTATATAATGTATCAGTGACATGAGCGAAGGATATAATGTATCAGTGACATGAGAGGAGGATATAATGTATCAGTGACATGAGAGTAGGATATAATGTATCAGTGACAGGAGAGGAGGATATAATGTATCAGTGACATGAGAGTAGGATATAATGTATCAGTGACATGAGAGGAGGATATAATGTATCAGTGACATGAGAGGAGGATATAATGTATCAGTGACAGGAGAGGTGTATATAATGTATCAGTGACATGAGAGGTGTATATAATGTATCAGTGACATGAGAGGAGGATATAATGTATCAGTGACATGAGAGGTGGATATAATGTATCAGTGACATGAGAGGTGTATATAATGTATCAGTGACATGAGAGTAGGATATAATGTATCAGTGACATGAGAGGAGGATATAATGTATCAGTGACATGAGAGGTGTATATAATGTATCAGTGACATGAGAGGAGGATATAATGTATCAGTGACATGAGAGGTGGATATAATGTATCAGTGACATGAGCGGTGTATATAATGTATCAGTGACATGAGAGGAGGATATAATGTATCAGTGACATGAGAGGAGGATATAATGTATCAGTGACATGAGCGGTGTATATAATGTATCAGTGACATGAGAGGTGTATATAATGTATCAGTGACATGAGAGGAGGATATAATGTATCAGTGACATGAGAGGAGGATATAATGTATCAGTGACATGAGAGGTGTATATAATGTATCAGTGACAGGAGCGGTGTATATAATGTATCAGTGACATGAGAGGTGGATATAATGTATCAGTGACATGAGAGGTGGATATAATGTATCAGTGACATGAGAGGAGGATATAATGTATCAGTGACATGAGAGGAGGATATAATGTATCAGTGACATGAGAGGTGTATATAATGTATCAGTGACATGAGACGTGGATATAATGTATCAGTGACATGAGAGGTGTATATAATGTATCAGTGACATGAGAGGAGGATATAATGTATCAGTGACATGAGAGGTGTATATAATGTATCAGTGACATGAGAGGCGGATATAATGTATCAGTAACATGAGAGGAGGATATAATGTATCAGTGACATGAGAGGTGGATATAATGTATCAGTGACATGAGAGGAGGATATAATGTATCAGTGACATGAGAGGAGTATATAATGTATCAGTGACATGAGAGGAGGATATAATGTATCAGTGACATGAGAGGAGGATATAATGTATCAGTGACATGAGAGGAGGATATAATGTATCAGTGACATGAGAGGTGTATATAATGTATCAGTGACATGAGAGGAGGATATAATGTATCAGTGACATGAGAGGAGGATATAATGTATCAGTGACATGAGAGGTGTATATAATGTATCAGTGACAGGAGAGGAGGATATAATGTATCAGTGACATGAGAGGCGGATATAATGTATCAGTGACATGAGAGGAGGATATAATGTATCAGTGACATGAGAGGAGGATATAATGTATCAGTGACATGAGAGGAGGATATAATGTATCAGTGACATGAGAGTAGGATATAATGTATCAGTGACATGAGAGGAGGATATAATGTATCAGTGACATGAGCGGAGGATATAATGTATCAGTGACATGAGAGGTGTATATAATGTATCAGTGACATGAGAGGAGGATATAATGTATCAGTGACATGAGAGGTGTATATAATGTATCAGTGACATGAGAGGTGTATATAATGTATCAGTGACATGAGAGGAGGATATAATGTATCAGTGACATGAGAGGAGGATATAATGTATCAGTGACATGAGAGGAGGATATAATGTATCAGTGACATGAGAGGAGGATATAATGTATCAGTGACATGAGAGGTGTATATAATGTATCAGTGACATGAGAGGTGTATATAATGTATCAGTGACATGAGAGGAGGATATAATGTATCAGTGACATGAGAGGAGGATATAATGTATCAGTGACATGAGAGGTGTATATAATGTATCAGTGACATGAGAGGAGGATATAATGTATCAGTGACATGAGAGGTGTATATAATGTATCAGCGACAGGAGAGGTGGATATAATGTATCAGTGACATGAGAGGAGGATATAATGTATCAGTGACAGGAGAGGTGTATATAATGTATCAGTGACATGAGAGGTGTATATAATATATCAGTGACATGAGAGGTGGATATAATGTATCAGTGACAGGAGCGGTGTATATAATGTATCAGTGACATGAGAGGTGGATATAATGTATCAGTGACATGAGAGGTGTATATAATGTATCAGTGACATGAGAGGAGGATATAATGTATCAGTGACATGAGAGGTGTATATAATGTATCAGTGACATGAGAGGTGTATATAATGTATCAGTGACAGGAGCGGTGTATATAATGTATCAGTGACATGAGAGGTGGATATAATGTATCAGCGACAGGAGAGGTGGATATAATGTATCAGTGACATGAGAGGAGGATATAATGTATCAGTGACAGGAGAGGAGGATATAATGTATCAGTGACATGAGCGGTGTATATAATGTATCAGTGACATGAGAGGTGTATATAATGTATCAGTGACATGAGAGGAGGATATAATGTATCAGTGACATGAGAGGAGGATATAATGTATCAGTGACATGAGAGGTGTATATAATGTATCAGTGACATGAGAGGTGTATATAATGTATCAGTGACATGAGAGGAGGATATAATGTATCAGTGACATGAGAGGAGGATATAATGTATCAGTGACATGAGAGGAGGATATAATGTATCAGTGACAGGAGAGGTGTATATAATGTATCAGTGACATGAGAGGAGGATATAATGTATCAGTGACATGAGAGGTGTATATAATGTATCAGTGACATGAGAGGTGTATATAATGTATCAGTGAC